>NW_007731715.1:15822-27388 GCF_000696425.1 Galeopterus variegatus
ACAACTTCAGTCACAAAAATCAGAAAAAACAGATACTGTACATGAGCACAACTTAATTCCTAACATATCTTCTGCCTCTGCTCCTGTGAAAATCTGTACCACAAAAGATAAAGAACAGGAAAAAGAATACTTTATAAATGCTAATTTGTGAGAAGAATATTAAACCAAATATACTTTAATGAATTATGATAATTTGAAGAAAATAAATCTAAATTATTATAATTTAAATTATGACAGAATACTTTGAAAAAAGTATGTTATTATAATAGCTTCAAGAGACAAAGAATGATTGCATATTGTAATGATGTATAAGCTAACTGTACTGATCTAACCACCACACATTCTACACAATTATTGAAAATCAATGTTGTACCCCATAAAGGTTACCATCCCCAAAAGACAAAAAAAAAAAAGAAAAAGAATTTCATTGTGTAGTAAAGATCTTTCAGGCTCTTGAATGAGTAATTTTTTCAAAGTGTGACATATAAATGGTTATTTTTAAAGTACGTAAAAATCTTCAAATTTTAAAGAAATATGAGCTATAATCTTTTATTCAATAATACTATTCTTTTTCCAATAGAAAAAATTGAATCATATGCTAGGTAAACTTAAGCATAACTTATGTCTGGTTAAGAATAAATTCTGCACAGTTAGACTCCAAATGATATTTTGTGATTTATAGTTACATTTCATTAAATAATTAAACATGGTGATTGCTACCAACATTACTGCAACCTTTAATGACTCTTCGTCATATCTACATGATTTTTGAAAATAAGTTATATTAAAGTCATCTTAAGATTGTTTAGTACCGGTTGGGCTAAAGAAACAGTAACCCAAAGATAGCTATAAGTATCCATAGCTGGAAAATCTATATAATAATATGGAAAGGTAAGAAATGGTAAGAACTAGAGTCATGAAAGAGAATCAGAACTATACTGGTCAGATGTGTAAGCTATAAAGTTAGAATAGAGTCTAAATTCTAGTGGACAGACAGAAGAATCTATAGAGTTTTGTGCAGAAGCAACTGGAAATTAGAAGGTCAAGAGCATGAGAAAGGTCAAATACATTTCATTTAGGATGGAATAAATAAAACTGAAGAATATGCTTGTCCTTATCATATAAATAAAGTCAGTCTTAAGACATAAAAGGGAGAAATAAGTTGTGTTGTGGGAGTAGAGTAAAATAAGTCAAGAATATGAACCCTTTTGAACTAAGATGCTGGACCCACTGAATAGCCATATAATAAAATGTAATATCTATCTCTGCCTTGCACTGTACACAAAATTATTTCAAAATTAACCATAGGCCTAAGTGTGAAAGCTGATACCATAACTCAGAAGAAAGCATAGAATACAATCCTCATATCTTTGGGCAGACAGAGATTTTATACAGAGGACAACAAAATGCACCAACCAAAAAAACCAAAACAAAAACAAAAAAAAATCAAAAAAAAGGAAAAATGATAAATTTTAATCATCAAAACTAAAACTTTTGCTTTTCAAATATACCCATTAAGAGAATGGAAAGGCAATCAACAGACTGTGAGAAATTATTTGTGTTATGTATTTCTAGAAATGTTTTATATCCAGAATATATTGGAAACTCTTATACCTCAATAATGAGAAGTCAAACAATTTAAATACCAGCTCACCATCCTTCAATAAAAGCAACCCAAGCTCCTTGGAATAATGGTTGTACCAGGGCTGCAGCAGGGAAAGTTCAAGATGACCTTCAAATATTTGTTTTGTCAGAAAGTAAGAAAATGCTCAAAAATGATAGGGATTTGCCAGGTCTGAGTTTACACTGGTCAAGTCTAGGACAATGTAAGTATCAAAATAAATAGTAATGAATTTATCAGATATTTACCTATTTTATAAAGTAAAAATCCAGTAGTGCTCACGAACATAAATAATTGGGTAAATATGTAAATGGGTGACAAAGGAAAGATTTCTCTTACAGAAAAATGCCCACTTCTACTATGTAGAAGTTATGATGGAAACAGATACTCATTCTTGGGTCAGTGGATGCTGTGGCTGTAGCTTGGATGCTAACACTGTAGGTTGAATGTTCAATGAGAAACAAGATGTTGGTATAATATACAAATATCTCCAAAAACAAAACAATACAAAACAAAACAAAACAAAAATCAAATATCTCTAAACAAAATAGTAATCTAAAACACAGGGGAAAATGTTGACTTTACATAGCAGAAACCTGCTAGACACCAGCTTGACCAGGTGATCAAGGTTACCATCACCACTTGGCAAATGGGCTGAATAATGTTCTTTAGACAAGATACCTTGTGAAGAGCAGCATCTTTTTTTGTGGCATTTCTGTCAAAAATGCAAAGCCTGCATCTGGCCATGAAGAAACATTAGAGAGACCCTAAGCCTTTGTCTCTAACTCTCTTTCACTGTTATCTTAAAGAATAAAATACCTGAATATATAGGATTGTTAAGGAAATAGGAAACAGAAATAGATGACAAAACAAAGAGTAGCTGCACTAGTGCTGAGAACTGAATGAGTACAGTGGAATTATTACAGCATTGAGAGATGCTAAATGTCTGGCCCAAGCCGAGTAGAGAGATTTACTGAACTCATTGGACATTCAGTTGAAACTTCAAAAAGGCCATGCTTTAGGGCAGAAAGGTGAATAAACTTGCAAATGGATCAATAAATATTATCCAAATTGAAGAGTAGAAAAAAAATATTAAAAATCATGACTAAAACTCCAATGACCTGTGGCAAGATATCAAGGTAATTGGGAAAAGTGAATTAGACAGAAAAATTATATATGAGGGCACTTCAAAAAATTTGCTGAAAAATGGGATTAAAAGACAATATGAATCCCTCCACGAGCTTTCTGAAGTACCCTCACATAATGCAAAAGGCACATGGAGGCTCTAACTCTAAACAGCTAACATTGTTGAGATAAATAAAAGAAAACTCAAACAATTGGTGAGGTATACCATGGATTGGAAACGTCAGTACCACTAACGTATCAATTCTTTCCACATTGATCTATAGATTTATTGGAATTCTAACCAATATCCCAACTGGCTTTATAAAAACAGAAATTGAAAGCCAATCTTAAATTTATATGTAAATGCACAGTACTTAGAATACCAAAATACTGTTGAAAAGGAAGAATAAAATGGAAAGGCTTACATTACCTGACTTCAATACTTAATAAAAAAATATGGTAATCAAGATAGTGTGAAATGTGTAAACATAGACATGGTAAATAAAACAGAATAAAGAGCCCAAAAATAGATGTACAGGTTTTCATCAATTATTTTCCACAGTGGTGCTAAACGCAACACAATAAGGAAAGGAAAGTCTTTTGAAAAATTGGTATTGGAAAAGCTGAGTAAACATTTGAAAAAAAAAAAACCTTTCATTGTACTTCATTCCATATAAAAATATTGATTTGAATTATAGACCTAAAAGAAAAAAGCCAAACAATAGAGCCTTTAGTAGAAAACATAAGAGAATACCATTCTAAATATGGCATAGAGAGAGATTTCTTAGTGTGGAAACAAAAAGTCACAAACATAGAAGAAAACACTGATGAATTAGATTCCATCTAAATAAAAATTCTGGCTCTTCAAAAGCCACTCTTAATATTATGTAAAGGCTACTAATGCCATAAAGTGATAGTAGTGGAAAATATTAACAATGCCTATATTGTTTAAGAACTTGTATAAATAATCGCCAGAAATCAATAATACAAAGATAATCTAACCAAAAAATGAGTAAATGGCTCGAATATATACTTCACAAAAGTAGATATAACTACTCACTAGGAAAAAGCAAAACAAAACCAGAATGAGAGAGTTTCACATCCACAAGAATAACTGAATGTCAGCAAGGGCATGGAGCAACTGGAACCCTCTGTCACTTCTGATTGAAGTTTAAATTATAAAAACAGCTTTGGAAGACTCTTGGCAGTTTCCTTTACTTAGCTGATGATGAAGAAATTCCACTACTAGGTATTAATCCTCAAGAAAAAAAGCATAGGTACAAAAAGTAGCCCAAACATGGAAACAACCTAAATGTGCATCAAGAAGATAATGAATGAAACTCAAAAACATTATATTAAGCTGAGGAAGCAAAATCCAAAGGAGTATACAGTATATTTTTTAGCGTTTATGAATTTTGAGAACAGGTAAAACAAACCTATGATGATAGAAATCTGAATAATGGTAGCCATGGGGAGGGTGGTTTGACTGGAAAAAGGCATGAGGGAATTTTCTAGGGCAATGGAAAATGTTCTACATTTTGATTGTAGTGATGGTTACAGGAATATATACATTTATCAAAATTCATTGAATTTTACCTTTAAGATGCATTAGCCTATATGAAAATTTTTTCTCAAAGTAATTAAGTGCATGATTTTTAAAGTACAAGTACTAAGATGTGTGAAAGTAGCAAATGCTAGTAAGGACATATACACCATCCATCTAGCAGGAGTCTGAAGTGGGTAAAATTATTAGGTATCTCAAAATCTAGGAGGATATAAAGCCTGAACAAAGGACATGCAGAATAGCATAAGAGAGTGACCCTAACATCCCACACCGTGAGAGACGTGGCAAATGAACAGTCAACCTTTGATATTCCCAAGATTTCAACAGTCTACAGGCAATATTTGATATGTGTGATGATAATATTTGGGATAATTAAAACTATTACTGCAACTGTAGTGTAGTGCTTGCCAGAAAAGCATGTGGTGAACAGTTCAGTGTAGTAAATATTACCAGGTGTAGCACATATGAACTAAGTAGGAGGTTTACAAGTAACATGCTTCAGAAGAAAATGTTTCTCAAATTTTAACGTCCATACAAATCATCTGGGGATCTCAATAAAATGCAGACTTTGATTCAGGAATATTGGCAATACCTGAAAATATACATCGCCATAAGCTTCCAGGTGATGCTGATGTTGCTGGTTTGAAGAGCAAACCCAGGATAGCAAGGGTCAATATTTAGGACAGCTGAATGCAGCACAAAGTTGCTATATTCAAAGACTCTCTGAAACAAAATAAACAAAAATGATTAACTTCGTATTTAAATGGTATTTCTTGTTAGGGAGTAATATGATAGTTTCATACACTATACTTTATATATGCATTATCTCATTTAATATTCTTACACTCCTGTGAATTAAATGCTAATATTAACTTCACTTTTTGATTGAAAAACTGAGCTTCAGAGTGGTAGAGCTTCTCAGTGTAAAAGCTAGCATTCAAACACAGGTTTTTACAATTCGCAGCCACAGATTCTTTATGTACTTATATAATGGTATTATTTCCCATAGAAATCTAGATATGTGTTGGAGAAGACAGGGTAAGAATATACTTACAATTTATATTGAAGTAATTCTTAGCCCCTTCAAATGCAAGAAAGGCAAGTAATTCATGGAGGTCATTAAAATAGAAACCAACATTTTGTAGTGCTTAATTTGTCATATGCCAGCCACTGCAGACAGTCAGCAGGAGTGTGTGGACCTCAGGAGATGATACAAAAGATGAATAAAACAAAAACTTGTTTTTTTGAGAAGATAAACAAAATAGACAAACCATTAGTTAGGATAGCTAAAAAAAGAAGAGAGATGACCCACATGAATATCAGAAATGAAAAAGGAGATATTGCAACCAAAATCACAGAGATATAAAGAATCATTAGACACTATTATAAATAACAATACACCAACAAATTTGAAAACCTGGAGGAAATGGATAAATTTCTAACACACACAAACTACCAAGACTGAACCAAGAAGAAATAGAAAATCCAAACAGAGCAATAACAAGCAATGAGATTGAAGCAGTAGTTAGCAGTTTCCCCAGAAAGAAAAGCCCAGGACTGGATGTTTACTGCTGAATTTTACCAAACCTTTGAAGAGGAATTAATACCAATTCTCTTCAAAATATTACAAAAAATTGAAACCGAGGCCATTCTCCTAAACTCATTCTATGAGGATAGCATCACCCTGATACCAAAACCAGAAAATGATACAACAAAAAAAGAACACTATAGGCCAATATCCATGATGAACATAGACACAAAAATCCTTAATAAAATATTAATGAACAGAATACAGCAATACATCAAAAAAATTATATACTGTGATCAAGTGGGATTCATTCCAGGTATGGAAGGATGGTTCAACACACACAAGTCAATAAATGTGATACACTACATCAACAAAATCAAAGACAAAAACCATACCAATTATCTCAATAGACACAGTAAAGTGTTTGACAAAACTCAACATTCCTTCATGATAAAGACTCAGCAAAGTAGGCATAGAAAAAAAGCATCTCAACATCATGTAAGCCATAGCTGACAAAACCACTGTCAATATCATCCTGAACAGAGAAAAAAGCTAAAGCTTTTCCTTAAGAACAGGAACAAGACAAGAACACTCACTCTCACCACTCCTATTTAACATAGTATGCAAAGTACTAGCCAGAGCAATCAGGCAAGAGAAAGAAATAAAGGTCATCCAGATTTGAAAAGACAAACTCAAAATGTCCGTCCCTGTTTGCAGATGACATGATTATATCTATAGATAAACGTAGAGACTATATCAAAAAACTTGTAGAGATGATAATGAACTCAGTAAAGTTGCAGGATACAAAATCAACACACAAAAATCAGTAGTGTTTTTATACTCCAATAACAAACCAGCAGAAAGAGAAATCAAGAAAGCAAGCCCATTTACAGTAATCACCAAAATAACCCCCCCCCACACAAAAAAAATAGGAATAAATTTAACCAAGGAATGAAAGATCTCTTCAAGAACTACAAATCACTGCTGAATGAAGTTAAAGAAGACACAAAAAGATGGAAAGATATTCCACGCTCTTGGATTGGAAGAATTAACATCATGAAAATATCCATAACACCCAAAGCAATCTATAGATTCAATGCAATCCCCATCAAAATACCAATGACATTCTTCAAAGAAATAGAAAAAACAATCATAACATTCATACAGAAGAAGAAAAGGCTTTGAATAGCCAAAGCAGTCCTAAGCAAAATTAAACAAATAAATAAAGCCAGAGGCATTACACTACCTGACTTCAAATTATACTACAAAGCTATGGTAACCAAAACAGTATGGTACTCGCATAAAAACAGATACTGAGACAAATGGAAAAGAACTGAGAACCCAGACATTACAAATATACTTATGGCCAACTTATCTTCAACAAATGCACCAAGAACATACATTGGAGAAAAGACTGCCCCTTCATAAATGGTGCTGGGAAAACTAGACATCCATATGTAGAAGAATGAAACTAGACCTGTACCTCTTGCCATATACCAAAATAAATTTAAAATGGATTAAAGATTTAAATATAAGAACTGAAAGTATAAAACTCCTAGAAGAAAACATAAGGGAAACACCTCAGGAAGTAGGACTGGGGAAAGATTTTATGAATAAGACCCCAAAAGCACAGGCAACAAAAGAAAAAATAAACAGATGGGATTATATCA
Source organism: Galeopterus variegatus (assembly GCF_000696425.1). Taxonomy (NCBI): domain Eukaryota; kingdom Metazoa; phylum Chordata; class Mammalia; order Dermoptera; family Cynocephalidae; genus Galeopterus; species Galeopterus variegatus. Next base: position 23,331 of record NW_007731715.1, read on the forward strand.
AATTAAAAGCTTCTGTATAACAAAAGAAACAATTAACAGAGTTAAAAGACAACCTACAAAATGGGAGATAATATTTGCAAAATATGCATCTGACAAGGTATTAATATCCAGAATATACAAGGAACTCAAATGACTTAGCAAAAACACAAATAACCTGATTAAAAAATGGGCAAAGGAGCTGAATAGGCATTTCTCAAAGGAAGATATAAAAATGACCAACAGACACATGAAAAAGTGCTCAACATCACTAAGTGTCAGGCAAATGCAAATCAAAACCACATTGAGATATCATGTCACACCAGTTAGACTGGCTATTATCAAAAAGACAGAAAATAACAAGTGCTGACAAAGATGCAGAGAAGAGGGAACTCTCCTACACTGTTGTTGGGACTGTAAATTATAGCAGTCATTATGAAGAACAGTATGGAGTTTCTTCAAACAACTACAGATAGAACTGCCATATGATCCAGAATACCACCACTGGGTATATACCCAAAGGAATAGAAATCATCATGTCGAAGGGATACCTGCAGTCCTATGTTCATCACAGTTCTATTTATAATAGCGAAGAGCTGGAACCAACCTAAATGTCCATCATGGACGACTGGATAAGGAAAATGTGGTATATATACACGATGGAATAGTACTCTGCCATAAAAAAAGAACAAAATTCTGCCATTTGCAGCAGCATGTATGAACTTAAAGAATATTATGTTAAGTGAAATAAACCAGGCACAGAAAGAGAAATACCTTATGTCCTCACTCATTAGTGGGAGCAAACAAACAAACAAATAAATAAACAAATACAAAAGAGAAAGAAAGATACAACAATCACAATAATTCATTGAACATTCAAAAGAACAGAACACAACCTAGGCCACTAGACGTGGCTACTAGAGCTGGAAAGCGGGAGGGGGGCGGATATTATCGAGAAATTGGTTAAAGGCCACAAAAATGATTACATAATATCGTGTTGAATATACTTACTAACCTGATTTGAGCATCACATGTTGAATAAAGGTACTGATATTCAATGCTGTACCCCACAGATATGTACAACCAATTATGTTCTGATAAAAAAAATTGACATATGCATTGCTCATCCCTTCTTTTTTATTGAAATATATTGATTATTCATATTTGTGGGGTACAGAGCTATATTTTCAATACATGTATACAATGTGTGATAATCAAATCAGGATAATCAGCATATTCATCATTGCAAAACTTAATTATTTCTTTGTGATGAGGACATTCAATCTCCTCTCTTCTAGACATTTGATAACATGAGTAAAATATTGCTAATTATAGATGCCTAGCTTGACTGTACACAATTGAACTTATTTTTTCTATCTGGTTGTTTTGTGTCCATTAACCAACCTCTTACTATCCCCCCCTCCTTTCCTCTTTCCTGCCTCTAGTAGCCATAATTCTGTTCTCTGCTTCTGAAAGTTCAAATTATTATTATTACTGTTTATTTATTTATTTATTTTATTAACTCCCAGTTATGAGTGAGAGCATGTGGTATTTCTCTTTCTGTGCCTGGTTTATGTCACTTAATGTAAGTCTGATTTAGTATTGTGCATATATAAATTCTAAACGTTATATTGTCATTCAACATTTGTAGATGGCTTAAGGAGATAGTATTTCAAGTAAAGATGATTTTATGTGCAAAGCACTAAGAATGAAATAGTATGTTGTGTTTGGGGAAATATAAACAGTTTGGCCTGCTGTGATGTTTGATCTGAGAAAACAGCATCTGGAAAGCAGCTAGAGAGCAAGGCATGGGCCAGATCATGAATTACCATTCAGTGGAGCTTGGGCTTTATAACACAGGTAGGGTGCCACTGAAGAAGGAAACTCAGATCTGTCTTCTCTACAAGAGGACTCTATGGAAAAGAGGAGGAAGGATTCAAAGCAGAACAGATTATAGTTAAGTATACCAGTTTGTGGATTTATTGATAGCAAAGTCAGAAATGTTCAAACTAAAGTGGTTCCCATTGAGGGATAGTCAAGAAATATTAAGGAGGTGATCTTACTGAAACTTTGTGAACAAATAGGTTAAAAGAAGTGATAGAGGGTCGGCCCGGTGGCGCACTGCTATAGTGCGCTGCTTGGGAAGCGTGGCGGCACTCCCGCTGAGGGTTCGGATCCCACATACAGACCGGCCACTCACTGGCTGAGCGAGGGGCGGGAGCAACACCGAGGGTTGCGATCCCGTGGCCAGTCCCGGTCCGGTATGGGCGCAACACTGAGGGTTGCGATCCGTTGCCGGTCATGAAAAAAGACAAAAAGAAAAAAAAAAAAGTGATAGAATTAATTTAGATTCTAATCTGAAAGATTAGATAAACAGTGGTTTCATTACCAGAATTGTATTATTTTAGACACGTTGACATGGAAATTCCAGTAAAATGTATTGTTTTGTTTTGTTTTAAATTGCTTACAGGCAAAACATAGCACAGGAAAGGGAAATAGTTTTATCTTGCAGTCAAACTCTGATTCACTGACAAATGCTCCAAGTTAGTTATGAGGTAAAATTGTTAGTTTGTTATGTCTACTTGCAGCAAAAAATAGACCCATGTAGATTTTTTTGTTTACTATAGAGTTCCTATGGGCTTTTTATTTTTTAATAATCTTCCAGGAAATGAAAAATGAGATATTGAGGTAAAGATTGAAGTAAATGTAAAATTGGCAACTTAAATAGACAAAAAGAAACCAAAGGAAGAAGTGAAGAACTCATTGTGAGGTGTCAGAAAATAAGCTATATTTGTATGATTGACACAAACTTAACTTTTTTATGTAAACTAATTGTACATATTTAAGACTTATTTTTCTATGATAGTTTTTAACTCTTTATTAGACTTTTGACATATACCTTGAAAATACTTATTTCTAGTTTATTATTTGCTTATAACTACAAAAACTTTAATAAATGGTAGTTCAATGAGAAAAATGTGAAGAAAACTCATGGGAATGATGTTTAAACTCCCAGGAGGACATTTTGGTAAATAGTGTAAAAATACTTAATATTGTATGTGCTCTTTATATAAAAATTCAATTCCTAGAATTATAATTGTGAAAATAATAACATATATGGTATGCAGATTTAGCTATAATGAAGTTTATTGTAGGAAACTTAATTTTTAAAACTTTTTATTGAAGTAATATATGCCTGTTTTAGCAACAAATACCAGATAGCTCTTAAGAATATAAAACATGTCTTTGCCCATACCTCTGCTCTTTAATGGCTACTGCTGTTTTTATATCCAATGGTTATCTTTCTTTCAATAAAGAAATTGCTCATATTACTATATTAATTTAGATATTATCAATTTATTACTTCCTGTGAATAATCAATATTTAGCTCAATTAAGTTTATTATTATTTAATTGCACTAAAAAATACAACTTACTATTTAATTGTACTAAATAATACAAGCTAATACTTCTTTCTCTTACCCTCTCAATATAGCTGTGTAACTATTTTTGGTTTTATAATCGGTTACATTTGTACCTTTCTCATTTTAAAAGATAAATTTTAACTCTTATATTTTTTCAGCAGTAATAGAATTTCTTTGTGCTTTTCTAAGTTCATAACATAAGCATTTCATAATTGCTTCTATTTCATATGTTATTGGAATACTTAACTAATTCAATAAGATAAGAAACAGAAATTATAATATAAATATTTTTAAAGAATACATTAAACTATGCCATTTATATATTAAGTTGACAATTGTTAACTTGAACCCAAGTGAATAAACCAAAGACATTTAGAATTAAAAAAGAGGTAAAAATGGAAATCACCTGGACCACCAAAACAGATCCAGGAAGTTCAGAGAACAGCAAACAAAACAAGTACCAAGAAAATCTACACCTTGGCATGTATATTCAAAGTGCAAAAAACCAAAGACAATGAGAAAATCTTGAAATAATTTAGAGAGAACCTTATCTACACAGGAAGAAGGATAACAATTATAGTGGATTTCTCATCAGAAACTATGCAAGCCAAGAGAGAATGGAGTGAAATATTTAAAGTATTGAAAAGAAGCAAAAAAA
>NW_007731715.1:28024-28760 GCF_000696425.1 Galeopterus variegatus
GGGCCATAATAATCATATACAGTGTATATTGACAAAATAAAAAAAATAAATAAATAAAATATATATTATAAAAAAAAAAAAGAAATTCAGATCTATGTAAAGAAAGGAAGAGTGTCAGAAAAGGAATGAGGGAAGGTAAGATTTTATTTTTTTATTCATAATCTGAAGACAACTTTAAAATAGTAATGGTAACAATGTATTGGATGATTATAATGTACAGATAAGTGAAATGAATCACACAATGTTCTAAGAGATGGGAGGGAGAAATGAGGAAAATTCTGTTATAAGGTATTGGTACTACATATGAAATGGTATAGTGTTATTTGAAGGTGAATTTAGATTCACTAAGAATATAAATTTAAAAATCTAGTAATTTTCTTAAAGAGGCATAATTGACAGGCTAAGTAAGAGAAGTGAAAAAATGGAACTACATAAAATAATTTAGAAAAGTCAGAAAAAGAGAAATATAGAAATAAAAAACAAGTGCAACAGGTAGAAAGCACTTACATTCACCAAGATAGACCACTTTCTGAGCCATAAAACACACTACCAAATTTTAAAGAGTAGAAATCATACAAAATATGTTCTCAGACCACAAGTTTAAGTTTCTTCTTTAAAAACACTAGGCCCGAGGGCCGGCCCGGTGGCGCACTGCTACCGTGCTTGGGAAGCGCAGCGGTGCTCCTGCCGAGGGTTCAGATCCCACATACAGACCGGCCGCTCACTGGCTGAGCGA
>NW_007731715.1:29872-32112 GCF_000696425.1 Galeopterus variegatus
AAAAAAAAAAAAAAAAAAAAAAACAAACACTAGGCCCTGGTGGTTTAACTGGTAAATTCACTGGTTAATTGAAGGAAGAAATGATACCAATTCCCCACAATCCCTTTTAGAAAACAGAAATACAAGGAACACTTTCTACCTCCTTCTATGAAACCAGCATTACCCTAATACGAAAACCACATACAGACATTACAAGAAGAAAGACTAGACACCAATATCTCAAATGAATATACATGCAAACATCCTCAACAAAATATTAGTAAATCAAATCCAACAAATAGCATATGAATACATGATCAATATCATTTGTCATGGTGGAGAATCAAAGGACTGGATATGAAGGATCCATTTGCTGAGTGAGAAAAGTATGTTGGGGTATCATAGCCAGTCACTGGAATAGTTGGTCACAGATCAGTTGAGGAAACTAGGTCTCAAAATGCTGAAGAATTGAAGGCCTGGGGAAGCTTGGGATGGTTAGCAGGGGAATAAGATTACTCATAACTTTTCTAGGTTTTTGTTATTATATAATTTTTTGGAAGGAGTCATCCAGGCAAGGATAGCTTGTAAAGGGAAAAGCTTAACTAGTGGATAAAAAAGTACCAAAGCTTGGGGCCTTGTTTGATCACTGAATCAAACGTGATCACTGAATGATGCTAATAATCAAAATGGCCATTTAAAAGATGAAATAGAAGATATATTCAGGTAGGGTACAAATCATGCAAAAGACAGGGATAAGGATACACCAGAACAGTGTCCCTTCACTAGGTACTATATAAGTATAGTAAAGAAGTCAATCTAATGGGGCATCCCCCAGAAAGGAAGTTATTGCTAGCCAATAATTCCCAGAGTAATTTATAAAAGCCTAAAGTCATCTGATGACTCCACCACAGAGGCAGAGGCATGGGTGGTTTGACTGCAGATGCACCTGAACACAATTCAAGTACTAGAGGATAGACTCAGTTTATAATGGCAACATGCAAACAATATTTAATCAGACGATAGAACTTTCTTCATTGCTCAGCAATGGAGAACTTGGCCCCCTGGAATGGAACAAGATGACTATTCTGTGACCCTTGGAACAGTAGGGGCAATAGAACCCTGGAAGAGCTTCACAAAGGCAAATTATAAGGGAGTGGCCAGAGTAGCACAATTACGATCAGGGCCCTGAGTGTAGATATATCTTACCACCTCTATTTTTTACCTTTGCTATGACTCCCAGGTGGCTGGGAGGTCTGGATTGCTTCCTGAGCAAATAGGTGAGGAGACACATACCCGGAGTCACCAATTGTTGGTGGCCACCTGACTAGAGCTGTACCTCTTCTCTGTACTCTGTAAATGTGATGCCACACTTCAAAGTTTAAACACCTTATTTCAAAGTCACTGTGTTAGCTGTCCTCACCCTGATGCAGGTGGAGAGAAGTTCACTCAATCAACAGGGGTTGAAGTGGTACTTCAAGGTGTAGCTCTTTATATGGATTAGACAGTATTAATAATTCCAGAATGATAAAAAGTACCTAAGTTAATAGAAAAGGGATGTTTGAAATCATCAGTGGTAGGGATAAGTGAATGTTAATTGTCTTGAACTTATATCCATCTGGGAGAATTATCACCCCCACTGCCGTGAATTCTTTTGTACATCTCTCACACAAGTAGTGGCTTCCTCTGCTAATCTGTCATGATAACTGGCCCTGCTACCCAGTACTGGCAAGTGCAGAGGTTAAGGTCCTTTGAGAATCAGACACCAAGAAGTAATTAGACACACAAGAGAATTAATGGAGGGAATATATGTGAAGGGAAAAGTGGAAGAAGCAGGAGCATGCAGAACCTTTATGTAGCAATGCCCGTCTGTGACAGGAAGAAGCTTCAGGAAGCTTCAGGAAGGTAGAGTCTTTAGGCTGCAGCACCATTCAAACACATTTTCTAATGAATTCTAAGGCAGGGCAATGGGGATCTTTGGGCCAAAATTGCCCACTAGAGAAGTCCAGTGTCTCATAGAAATAAGCTCATATTAGTACCACTGCTGTGCATAGTCATTGAGTGGGATTGACTGGGATTTGCTCCAGGGAGTCAGGTAGGATCGTGAGGGTTGGCAGCTGGCACTTTCAATCAGATATGCTCTATGCATCAGGAGATCTGAGTAGTGTATTCCCACAGCTACCATGTATCGTGTGTGTGTGTGTGTGTGTGTGTGTGTGTGTGTGTGTGTCTGGGTGTCTTTATAATACAATAAATATGGCTTT
>NW_007731715.1:32492-32991 GCF_000696425.1 Galeopterus variegatus
GTGTGTGTGTGTGTGTGTGTGTGTGTGTGTGTGTGTGTGTCTGGGTGTCTTTATAATACAATAAATATGGCTTTTCAAATTAGTGCAGAAAGGACGACTTATTCAGTAAATGGCACTGAAAAAACTGTCTAGCATGGATGTTTCCTGATAGGGACAACTCGGTCATATTTTTAACTGGATTTCTACCACCTAGAACTACTATCATAGTTACCCAAAACACTTTTCTTAGTTTTGTTGAATAATTTATCCTTTAAAAAAGTTAGTTCTCTACTACATACCTTTTATTAAAATTAATCTCAAATGATTCAAAGGATTGATCATAAAAACTATAAAACTATTGGAGAAAATGTATTTGTATGTTATGGTATAAATAATCATCTCAGACTAAAGCAACAAAAAAAGAAAAGAAAAAGTTGATAAATTCAATTGCGTATAAATTTAAAGCTTACTTCTAAACATAATATAAACTAAATTAAAAGGTAATTAACAATCTAATATA
>NW_007731715.1:33680-35462 GCF_000696425.1 Galeopterus variegatus
GAACCGGTCTGTATGTGGGATCCGAACCCTCGGCGGGAGCGCCTCCACGCTCCCAAGCAGCCCACTGTCCAGTGCGCCACCGGGCTGGCCCTACAGCTGTTAAATAAATGAGGTACGTACTAACAATGAACGATCTTCAAGATATTTTTGAGTAAAAAAGGCAAGTTGTAAAACAACCAAAATGTGATATTGTGTTTTGAAAATACAATTGCAATAATAATTGTTGACAAGGATGCAGAGAAATTGGAGTGCTGGTGGGAATGTAAAATGGTGCAGCCACTTGGGAACACAGTCTGGCAGTCCCTCAAAAAGGCTAAACAGAGTTACCATTATGACCCAGAAATTCCACTCCTAGGTATATGGCAAAGAGAAAAAAAAATATGTCGATACAAAGACTTGTACGTGAATGTTCATAGCAGGATATTCATAATAGTAAAAAGTAGAAACAACCAAATGTCCATTACCTGATGAACGAGGTAAATTAAATGTGGAATACAAAAGAATAGTATTCAGTAGTAAAATGAAATAAAGTACTGATGTACACTGCAACATGGATGAATCTTGAAAACTATGCTAAATAAAAGAAGCCAATCACAAAGGATCACATATATTATGGCTTCATCTACATGAAATATCCAGAGTAGGTATATCTATAAAGACAGAAAGTGGGGCCGGCCCGGTGGNATCATAAAAACTATAAAACTATTGGAGAAAATGTATTTGTATGTTATGGTATAAATAATCATCTCAGACTAAAGCAACAAAAAAAGAAAAGAAAAAGTTGATAAATTCAATTGCGTATAAATTTAAAGCTTACTTCTAAACATAATATAAACTAAATTAAAAGGTAATTAACAATCTAATATATAGTCATGCATCACTTATCGAAGGCATATGCCCTGAGAAAGGCATCTTTATGCGATTTCATCATTGTGCGAACATCACAGAGTGCTTACGCAAACCTAGATGGTACAACCTACTACACACCTAGGCTCTATTGTACAGCCTATTGCTATGACCACAGTCATATATACAATGGTTCTGTTGTTGAAACATCATTATGCTATCATGCAGCACATGACTTCTATAACCAAGGATTAATATGCAAATATATTTTGATACTTATATATCAATAAGAAATAGAAAAAAAATGACAATGATCATAAATAAAACAAATGCCCAGTAAACATGAATAATGTTTAACAGCTGGTAATCTGTGAAATGTGAACTGAAAGAATACACATTTTAAGCTACTGGATTTACCAAGACAAGTAGTTTAATAAGGCTACATGGCGAGGACATGGTGAAACAGATACTTTTCTACACTTCTGGCAAAACTGTATTATGAACAGCTACTTTTGAGGCAATTTTGGTACTATATATATATTTTTTTTTTTTGTCTTTTTTTTCCGTGTCCGGCAACGGATCGCAACCCTCAGTGTTGCCGTGAATAATATTTAACAGCTGGTAATCTGTGAAATGTGAACTGAAAGAATACACATTTTAAGCTACTGGATTTACCAAGACAAGTAGTTTAATAAGGCTACATGGTGAGGACATGGTGAAACAGATACTTTTCTACACTTCTGGCAGAACTGTATTATGAACAGCTACTTTTGAGGCAATTTTGGTACTATATATATATTTTTTTTTTTGTCTTTTTTTTCCGTGTCCGGCAACGGATCGCAACCCTCAGTGTTGCCCCCGTACAGGACCGGGGACCGGCAACGGGACCGCAACCCTCGGTGTTGCTCCCACGCCTCGCTCAGCCAGTGAGCGGGA
>NW_007731715.1:36462-73344 GCF_000696425.1 Galeopterus variegatus
CTGGCTGAGCGAGGTGCGGGCGCAACACCAAGGGTTGCGATCCCGTTGCCGTCCCGGTCTGGTACGGGCGCGACACTGAGGGTTGCGATCCGCGGCCGGACACGAAAAAAGACAAAAAGGAAAAAAGAAAAGACAGAAAGTGTATTAGTAGTTGCCTAGTGATTAGGGGAATTGGGGGGGGGGCACAGGAGGAAGTGGGAATGGGGAAAGTAGCACCTATTAGGAGCAGGGTTTCTTTGGGGAGTAATGTTCTAATATTGATTGTAATGATAGACTTACAACCCTTTGAATATACTAAAAATCATTGAATTGTACATTTTAAATGAGTGAATTGTATGGTATGAATTATATCCCAATAAAGCTGATTGAAAATATAATTATAAAACAATATTATGTATTTGCTGTAAGGACATATACATGCACATAATTTAACTGAAAAAGTTTGCACACCAAGTTGACAAGGGTATCTCTGAGGAAGAAGAGAGGAGACTAGAATTGAAAATAACATTCCCAAAATAGACTTCAGCTGTTTTCTTAATGGTTCCAATTTTTTTTCCAGGTAGCATGCATTTGTGTATGTATTGTGGCATATGTTAGTGTAATTAATAACTAACTGTCAAAGGTCATTTCCCTAATAGAGGATCCTCTACCTCAGACTTACCAAAGGACTTCTATAAAGTGAGATTCAGATTTTTCCATCCCTCTTCTCGCTCGTGTGTCACTACCAGATCTAGCAGAAAAACTGAGTATGTCTAGTGTGTATTCTTGCCAAGTGTAAAGTGGAAATCCACAGAAGTGCACTAAAGTGCTGCCCAAAATGTTGCCATTCCATTGAGCAGTAACTTGATCTTCCAATAATATAAGGTAATAGCCTGCAGATCATGTATCGTGCTCACTTTTATTCAGCTGTAGATTCTATTAGGAGTGATATTCTATTTTACCAGAGCTAGGGAGTTGCTTCCATGATACCTGGCTTCTTTGTTGTTTTTCTCTCCACCTCCCCCCAGTTCTCTCCACCATCCCCATTGAAAACCCTGTAACAACTGGCTGGTAGAATCTCTATTCCTATGTCAAATTAGTAAAAATTTTTAAAAATATCAATTTTAACTCATTCTGATGTATAAAAGATATGCTGCTTAATGTGAGATATGCCTGAAAAATCTAAGATTAAATAAAAGAACTTTAATATGAAAAATCTGAAAGAATATAAACTACTCAGCTTCAGTCATAAAGTAAAAGTTTACTCCTTGTAAATTCACAAAAGAAGTTTCAGTTTAATGAGTATATTAAGGTTATATTGGGCAGGTTTTCCATAGCTTATAGAACACCCAGAGCGGCATTTCAAATATTTTCCTTCTCCTTTAACTAAGAGGACTTAATTTATAACATCTTGAATTTCCAAATTAAAATCGCCTTTAATTAAAAATTTCAGCCAGCCTTAGAAGCAAAAAATGCTAAATTTTCTAAACATAGGTGATTACAATATTTATCAAAGCTATATCTGTATTTAAATGGAAAGGTGGAAAGGTTTGGGGGAAAAAATTTAAAAAGCAGGATCTGTGGGCCAGAAAGCAATTAGTCTCAGGTGTTTCCTGTTAATAAATTAGAATAAACTTAGGCCAGACTTGTGAAATGATTTTTCTTAATTAAAAAAATCAAGAGTTTAATGTTTTTTTTCTCTTTTCCCAAAAGTTAACTTAAAAGTTATGCTCTTAACTAAACAAAATAATGTAATTGTATTTATTTTCAAAGTTTTGAGATACCACTTTATTTTCCCAAATGAGCAGGTGAGATATTGAAATAATGTGAATAAAGAGGAAATCTGAGAAACCAAAGTTTTCAATCAACTAATAATTATTGACCACCTATCTTTTTTTGTACATTAATCTAGGAGCCAGTTTCAGGCACACTAATTAGACATGTTTCCTGCCTCAGGAGACTTCTACTCTAAACTAAAATATATGATTCAGTGGTATTTTGTAGGACATACCCTCTATATCTTATTAAATGGTGAGTAAACTTGGAGATCATATTTATGGAGGAATACTGTCACATGAAAGGAGACTTGAGCTGGAACTCAGAAGATGTATGGGGGATTCAGAGGTAAAGAAGATGAAGGACAAGGGAAGTTCAGAATGAGTGTGGTATGCTTGCTAATTTTTTTTTAAAAAGTCTTTCCTGGTGGAGGAGAAAGGGATGTATAGGAGAGCATAGGGGAGTAGATAGGACAGGTAGAGTAAGATTGGGTTACTAGAAGCCATAAACCTCGGGTGAAGAGTCTAAACTTGTTTTGATAGGAAATAAGTAGCACTATAAAAAGTCTTTCCTGGTGGAGGAGAAAGGGATGTATAGGAGAGCATAGGGGAGTAGATAGGACAGGTAGAGTAAGATTGGGTTAGTAGAAGCCATAAACCTCGGGTGAAGAGTCTAAACTTGTTTTGATAGGAAATAAGTAGCACTACAGGTTTCAGAGTAGAAGAGACCTTATCAAAGTCTTGGTCACGATCAGGTCAGCGCTGATTTTGCAAGATAAATTCTTCTAAATAATTCTATTATAATGATGTATCTAGATGGAAGTAAAATTGAATTAGAAATTCCAATACATGTTGATTTGCTTTGACTACTTACTATCCCATGTGTCAAAAACAGATATGAATTAAAGATAACTTCTCATCTTCAGTCCCACGTAAGCAGAAGAACCAACAGGGGAGATATGAGGTGAAGATCTGGTTCGTTCTTCAACATGTTGGATTTGCAGTTACAGCAGGGAACCCATGTTAAATTATCCGGAGTTATATATATGGAGCCAGAGCTTAGATGAGACAGATTGGGAAATGCAGATTTGAAAGTCGTTGATATAGTTGAAAAGTGAATACACAGAAAGTAGGACTGAGGGCCAGCAACTGAAACTTGGAAGTGTCAGTGGTTAAAGAAGAGGAGCCAGCGAAGGAAACAAAGAAGGATTAATCAGGGAGGCAGGGAACCAACCAGAACATTCTCACAGAAGCCAGTGAAGAAAGGCGGTTAAAGAAGGGTGGGGTCACCAACTTCAGATTCTGAAGAATCATCAAAGAGCAAGAGAACAAAGAAGCCCCTGGGATTTGCAGTTACCGCCCTTCCCCCACCCCCACCAAGACACACACACACACACACACACACACACACACACACAACCAGTTATTGGTGACCCAGAAATACTGCATGGTGAAATTTTCTAAACTATATACTAAAAGGCACAGAATTTTACTTATACTAACATTTAAAATCCTATTTCTCATTCTCCCTGAAAGAAAAAATAGCTGGTTTATCTGGCATTTGTATTATTATCCAATGCCTCAACACATCTGCAGCACTCAGAAAATACACCTTTAAGAGTCCTAAAATATTTAATGTGATTTTATATCCTCAAAAAAAGTCAAAGGAATATAGCACTATGCACAATTACCTCTTTAAGAAATTATCAATCCAGATTACACAAAGGAGTGCCTAATGAAATTACAAATTCCATATCGTAAATCTTCAAGCTTGCCCACAGATAGTCAAAAGTAAGTATCAAAGTTCTGCAAATGCCAAGATCAACTAGACTGTTTTTAGTTTTAGTGTATTTCACTGTATTATTCATTTTGTCAAATAAATGTTTTGTATTAAAGAAGCTATTCTATTCTCCAGAGTACAGTACACTGAAGAGTTAATTGCAGTTGGAAAGAAGTGGAGAGTAAGTTAGAAATCTATGACTGTTAACTTAATTACAGAATGGCTTTCACAGGCCTGTATTTTTTTTCTACTTTTCCTAAGAAAGCTAAATTGCTTTATCTCTGACACCACAATAACATCATTAAAGTTAAAAAATGAAATTAATAACATTCCTGGGAAATAGCTCTCTCTTGACCATAATAATAATATTTTACTCTCTTTTAAGCAAGAAGATACAGTCCTGGGACAAAAAGCATTGTCTTAGAAGCAAACCTGTCTTCTCCCACCAGCTTTTCTATACCATCTCAGCTGAGTCCCTTAACCACTTCAGTTGCAAATTTTCTTGTCTTTCAAATAAAAATAATGATTCTACATTCACCTTGTAGGATTTTCTGAGGAAAAAATGAGAAATTAATGTAGAAATCTTTAACATGTTAAAAGATATTTTTATGCCTTTACAGATGTAATCAATACTTTGCATGCTAAACATAATAGTAGCTACAAATCTTAACATGTTATTCATGTGTAGTTTTGTGAAAACAGGCAGTTCTACTGCCAATTCTCCCTCAACGGAAGCCTTAGACTAACTAATTATTAAGAGGATAATATAGGTTTGATTTTTTTTTTAAGCAGAAAATACTTGATCGTAACATTCTAATTCACTCTTGTTAAATGAATTATTGCATCTAGAAAGCTGAAAGAAAATGTGCCTTACTCCCTGTCTTCACTTTCTTCCTTCTTTTAGGGTGATCACCTTTATACCAAGCCTTTCTTCTGAATTCTCTTTCTTTCCATAACTGTATTAGAATGTTTATATTAACTGTCAGAGTGGGGTAAACCCCAAAGCCACAAGCAGTCTGGCTAGTGCAAGAGGGCTATGGCAGGCCTCCCATTAGAGGGGTTTTATTGTTGGTGGGAGTAACTGCTCACAATCATACTTTAAGACTCCCTGCAACCAAAGGGTTTATTCTGTGTTTGTATGCTCTCCAAGCAGCCTCATTACTGGAAGCATTACTCATCTATGCATAGGGCCCATTAACATTTGACCGCTATCCATAGGGCAAAGCAGTATACTCCCCAGGAGCGGGCAAAAGGTTACACAAAGGCTGTAGGGAGTTCTAGGGTCAATAGATCCTCCTAACTGACTTAATTAGGTACTAATTAACCATTAGGAATAAAAGTCTCATTCTGATCAACATTTACTAAACAATTGGGCTGTGTCAGTCTGGTTTTTGCATTAAGCAACTACTGCTCTGTAACTCCCCTCACCACCACCACCTTTTTAAATAATCCTGGGATATTTCAAAGAACCATTCCTTAATTATCTTCATTCTTTCTGGCTATTCTCCCCTCAAGAGTCCTTAAAAATGTTTATACTGTTATCACTATATATATTCACTGTGTGCATGTAAATGTATTTTGGGTACAACATATTACGCTTTACTTACATGCTAAATTAGGTTACAGTTTTCTTCAAATGTTTAGTTGACTTCTAATAACTCCGCATTCTTTTTTCTATCAATATTTCACTCTTTCTAACCAGTTATTAGAGATAAGAATTGCTAAAAATCCACAGTATCTAAACAAACCTCAGAAGAACCCATTGCTGTTTTGTTTTAATTTTCAAGACCTGGAAGCATTTAAGATATTTTATCATTGCCACATCTTTAAATCTTTCATCCATTCATTTCAAGGAAATGTTATTTTAATGTTTCAAAACATAACTGCTTAATAATCATTGAATCTTCTGTTAGCCTATTGCTTATAATTTATATCAGATTTTGATTAGCAATGTATCTAAATAAATTAGAAAACAAAATTTTTATTCTCTTATAGAAATGAACACTGAGTTACTGTTTAGTTATAATTTTTATTTAAATACCTTTGTATCTATTTTCTATTGCAGTGTAATAAATTAACACAAAACAACACCCATCACGGAGTTCTGTAAGCTACCTTTGGCCGTGGCTCAACCGGGTTCTCTGCTCGCAGTCTTTACAAAACTGAAATCAATGAACGGGACATGTTCTCACCTGGAGTCTTGACTAGGGAAGAATCCATGTCAATCAAGTTGTTGACAGAATTCAGTTACTTGTAGACATAGGACTCAGGTTCCAGTTTTCTTGCTGGCTGTTGACTAGCAGTTGCTTTCATCTCCTACAGGCCACCTTCATGTCCAAGATACGTGGTTCTCTTCACAACACTACAAATTGTTTCTTCAAACCAAGGAGAGCATCTGCAGCTGCTACTTCAAGTCTTTCAAATAGAGCTGACCTGATTAGGGGAGGCCCACCCCAGGTTATCTTCCTTTTGATTATACTAACATTACTTGATTACAGAAATAATTATATCTGCAAGTCCTCTCAATTTTGCCTAAC
The DNA here is from genome assembly GCF_000696425.1 of Galeopterus variegatus. Taxonomy (NCBI): domain Eukaryota; kingdom Metazoa; phylum Chordata; class Mammalia; order Dermoptera; family Cynocephalidae; genus Galeopterus; species Galeopterus variegatus. Next base: position 42,534 of record NW_007731715.1, read on the forward strand.
ATAACCTAACCACAGACATTATGTCCACCATATTTATATGCACTGCCCACATTCAGGTGGAGGAGATTACACTAGGGCATGGGTGATTTGGGACAGGAATTGTAGGGCCATCTTAGAATTCTTCCTAACACAACCCTGATTAAAAAAAAATTAATAATGAAGACAACACTGACATTGTTATTAAAATTACTGTTGTTCTTTTTACTGGAGCTTACTTGCTAAAAAATATCACATAGTCATGATTATAAGTTATGACATTGATGAAATTGCCTGATTTGCTGTAGATATTCTAAACATTATTCTGGGATGAAGCAAGACCTACAGGGAGTTGAGATGCATACAGCATGTTGCTTCGTCCCTCAAAGTTAGCATTTATTAATCTTGGCTTTCCGATTACCTCTCAGCCTACATGTAAACTTAGAATAAACATCCTTAAGAATGTCATCATCATATTTATGATATGGTTGATGCTTACTTTATTAATATAGTCTTGTCTTTATGAAAGAAATTTTCCTCATGTTTTAGTAGAAGGACTTTTTCTTCTGGGAAATTAGATTTTATTTTACGGATGTTGACTCATAAAACTAATCAAGATTCCAGTTTTGTGTTAGCTACCATGAAGCATGAAAATAAATTTATAACATATCCCTAGGAGTTACATAAGACCTTTTGGGTACAATCTCTATTCAAATTTTAATTTAATTTTCTTACCTGAGTTTTGTTTGTTTGTTTGTTTTACCTTGAACTTCATTTAATTTTTTAAATCTTGTGGTTCCCCGGGTATCTTTACAAGTTGCCTTAAGTCCTTTCTGAAATAAATCAATTCATATTTTCTGAGCTTTGTAAATGGGGCAGTTTTAAGCACTGTAGCAAGGACCTAAATCACACTCTTTTAATTTTTCCTTTTTCTAAAAAAAAAGACTAATTAATGTGTTTGCAAATTAATTAAGAATGAACATAACAGAGAATTAGAAATGCATTTAAAGTAATATAGAAATGAGCATGTATCCTATTATAGCATACAGTAGTACTCTTTCTTTTGTATTAACCAAATACCATCAGGCCTCACCTGTAGTGCGAGTAAAATCATATTAATTCGAAAAAGCACAAGTTCCTCATTTTGTACTCATCTGCTCATTTTATACTCATCTGCTTAATTCCATTGATAATATCCACTGCAATTATTTTGGGGCGTTTCCCAAAGGGTACCTCACCTTCAACCAGGCTGTCAGCCATAGTCATCATGTGATATGTGTCTTTATTGTCTTCCACTTCTGATCTGGCTCCTCCTGCTGCTCACAAAGTTTTACAAAAATGACAGTATTTGCCTCAGTAAAGGTGTTTCTTCTGAGACTTGGGGTATCCGGACAAACAATGCTTTCTTCCAATCTACCCTTTTTTATGTAATCAGACTGGTTCTAACTTCATGAAGAAGAGAGGATAACGGTGCTTTCTTTAACCCTGGGCTATGCTTTCTCACTTGGATAAGAAGCCAGCATTATTTTTACTTTAGAGTCTACAGTGAGGTCCTTAAATTATCTACTTCACCTTCTGGACTGACCCCTCCAAATACCAAGGCTAAAATCATTTTGATAGAACCACACAGGAGGATTGTACTCATTTATGCTTCTTCATCCTTATCTCTTTGTTCCTGGCCCCACACGCCATTCCCTAAACCCCTGACCCAGCAGCAGTACATGTCCTTTCTGCAGATAAAGAAAATCTAGTATCATTGTTATCTGTATGATTGAGGGTGCGCCAAGTACTAGGCACAGAGCTCAGTGATTTAGGCAGATAATGAATGCACAGGGAAATTAAGAAAGTTGCCCATGTTCATTCAGCCAGTAAGTGCAGGAGTTGGAACTCCAACCTGCAGAGTCAAAATCCACAGCCCACATTCTTTAGTTTATATGTGACATCAAGTCCTAATGGAAGTCAACAGACGCAGATGGAGGTGGTGCAGTCAGCTCTGAGCCCCATTTCAATCTATTGATATGTCCAGTTAGATTCACAATCTCTGGGAAGCGATAACCCCATAAAATTCTATCTTCCCCCATTTTTTAACAGAAGAAAAACAAGATTCAGAGAAACAAAATCACTTTTCTATGATTTCACAATTAATACCTGGTAAAGGTAGAAATCATAGCTCTGTTGGATCAGCACCTCGAAGTCATGTACTTGTCTGCACAACCTCGGCACATCAGAATTTGCTTAACAAATGTTGGTTGGGTGAGTGAGCAAAGAGTGAATACAATTAAGAACACTTGATTCTTAATTCAGTTTATACCACAGTTGATCCCATGATAGCAATAGTCCTGAAGAGAAAGTGTTCCTGCGTTAAGTGGTATTTATTTAGAAAAATATTTCTTGATTCAGGTTTTGAAATCAATGAAGAATATATTTTAAAAAGTGAAAAAGAAAGAAATTTTGTATGCGTTCACTGGCATATAACAAGGTAGTTGAGAAACTATCTGTAAGCAAGTGATGTTAAACATATTTGAAGATAATTTGGCTAAGATCTAGTCGGAGTTGAGTTGTTAGGAGTTAAGTGTTTAAGTAATGAAGGACCAGTTTATGGAAGCCCATTTTTTTCCAATTCTGTTTTTAAGCAGTAAAAAGTGTTGGGAAATTCTGAAAACAATATTATTTTATGGAGCACTTTCAGAAAATATGCGCAGAAAATGTCATAAAATCAAACAAAGAACAATGAGGTGTTAAAACTGCTAATAAAGTACAAATATTTCATTAGGGAGTCACTGTGTGTTTCTGAGCAGTGAAGGCATATGATTTAAAAACAGAAAATAAAAGTCAAACCTCTGTTTTTGTGTGTGAAGAAGGGCTTCAATTTTATTTAAGGGAATTAGCAATTTACTACTGTTGATTTCACCTTATAAAACAAATTATTTATAATCTTATGAGAAATCCTTAGTTTAGAGTTGCTCAAACTCTATTGTTTCAAATTAGGCCATTAATCTTTTCAACATTCCCAGTTTTTTCAGAGTTCTTTTTTCATTTAAAATAAATACTAGGGGTGGTGTTGATAACACCAAGGTCCAGGGTTCAATCCCTGTACCAGCCAACTGCCAAAAAAAAAAAAAAAAGTAATAATGATAATAAAATAAAATACATACTAGGGGACTGTAAGCCACCTCTTTTACTTCCAGTTTATTCTCAATAAGAAGTATTTTAGCAACATAGTATGTGATCAGATGGTATTCTAAGTCGCAAGCAAAAGAAACCAACACTGGACATATTAATCAGAAAATGATTTATGATAACAGCATTGGATAGTTCACAGGCTCTCCAAGATGATTGAAGAGAAGCCACACAGTCAGAAAAAAAAAATACTCCCAAAATAATGCTTCATAACTAATCAAAGGGGAAACTCCTCTGCTTTTGCTGCCAGTGTGACCTGGAGTCAGCCTTACCCAAAATAGTAACACCAGACACTTGGCCCTGAATAACTCTGCTTGACCACTGTTGCCTGTGGAGATGGGGCAGAATCGCCACCATCACATCTACCCTCATCTTCAGAATGAATTCAGTAACATTCTTGTTTTTGGGGTGTCATTAATGTCAGATACAAAACTGTGGTATCTTTGGCAGAGTCTAGACATGTCTCCACTTCAATTCCCTTGCCCGAGCTTGCTTCGGGCTCCATATGGCATTCCATACACAGACAATTCCTGAGTCATTGGTTCCATTGGATTTTAAGGGCCATGTGGCAGGGTTTCTTTCATTTGGGCCCCACTCAAAGCTGCTAACCTTCTGGGTCACACAATAAATGGAACTGTGTGTTACCTCAATCCAGACAGGCTCGTCATATACTACAACCCTCCTTTGTTGGAGGGAATGCAAAGTGCAGCTATTTCTCCATCATTTTGTAGGAAATACCTCGACCGTGTTACAAATCTCTGAGTTTTCATCAAGGACACTTCGCCAAGGTGGCAGGATTCTGTATTTTTATGCATTTATCTACTGTCTTTTAGTTACATACAAACAAGCTCCTACTTTTCTGGCATTATCAGTGTAATTTTGCGAAGGTAGTGGGTTAGCATGATATTTGGAGGGATAATTAGAAGATCAAGTTCCCCACAAACTAAATTGTAGTACTGTATATATAATCAGACAGAGCATATCTCTTTGACAAGACATTGAAGGTGTTCTTCTGTCCATGCCAGATAAAACCTATATATTTAGAACTTCCAGATTATGCTAGTTGTTAGAATTATGTTTGTATGACTAGGAAAGAAACTATATCTTGAACTGCAGCTGCAATTGGAGTTACTTATTACTTAAACTAAAGACTAAAGTCCACTGTTATTTTCTATTCCAGCCGAACAGGTGAGTTTAATGTGAACGCATTACTTATTACTTAAAGACTAAAGTCCACTGTTATTTTCTATTCCAGCCGAACAGGTGAGTTTAATGTGAACGCAATGAGAATTACCACTGCTTAATCTTGTAAGTCTTTGATAGCGGTATTAATCTCTACAGTTCTCTTTAGGCTGCAGTATTGCTTTTGTTTTCTTTTTATGGTTTGGGGTGAGGAGGTTCTGGGCTTTCTCTTTAGCCTTTCCTATCATAATACTCCTTATTCTATGAGTAAAGGTGGAAATTCTGCCGGCTGGTTAGAATATTAATTCCATTTGGAAACTAGGGCACAAAAGATAGGTTAGGCTTGGGGTTTCACTGAGCCTAACATGTGATGAATATGGACAACATTTTCATTTATCTCTTGACTCCTATAAGCCCTTTTATGGCAGATACAGTGATATTCTGGCTTTCTGGGATCTAGCTTGGACTCAGTATCCAAAAATATCTGAAATTTATCGATTATTGTTTTTCCAAAAGACATGGTTATTCTGATAGTCACAGATTCCTTTGGGAAAACATTAAGAGGGAGAGTCAGGGTACATACTTATGATATTATTAGAGTCCAAACTCAAGATTACTTATCCTTCCCTTGGTTCAAGGACCATTGGATATTTGAATTGACACAGGCCTAGAAATTAGGTGAGGAAATGTTATAAAATTTGGTTGCTTAAGTAAAGCCTCCACTCACCAGGTCTAGGGTTTATTTAGTTCTATGTTTGTGTCGGGAACCCTATAATCAATATACCAACACTAAGTGTCCTTACGGACCATACCATTCTGATCTCTTTGCTGGCCTTGCTGCTTATTTGTACTATGACCCCCATAGTCTAGTAGTTATGTGCCATTCTTTACTTTCTGGCACCCTGGGATCTAATATCACACTGACGTCAAGAGCCCTTTTCAACTGTGGTATTGTGCACAAACACATGTTCTCTCCAGAGTACAGCCCCATGTGGCATATTTTGGATACATTGGGTCTCCACTCACTGAAGCATTTCTCAAAGTCTTAGAGGAGTAAATCTACACTGGGCACTCTAGAGAGCATAACAGGGGCTAGTTGCACAGTCTAATGCATTCAGCAACATTTACTAATTTGTGAGTCTTTGGATTCTTTCTTTTACATTACAGCAAAGAATTTGAGTTGAGAGTAAAGTCAACTAACTATTAAAAAAAAAAAGTTAGAGCTACACGCAACTGCTCAAGCTAGCATAGTAAAACATCAGGGACCAGTGTAGCAATTAAATATATGTTGACTAATTTAACCTATTTTAAAATTCTTCCCCTTCCTCAGGTCTACAATTTTTAGATTCCAGTCTAACACATATTCTCTACATCTATATCCATATAAATTACCAAAATCATATATGCTTTTTCTTCCCGGGGCTTTGTTTGTGGTTTCCTTTCCCAAACATTCTTGACTCTGATTCTGGTTATTGGTTCAGAGGCAATATGAGGTGACATGAGAGGGGCCAATTCTATTGTCAATGGGAAGCTGTTTTCCTTCTATATATTCCCATTCTAATTTTCAGAATCCCAGTTTTTCCCTGGTTTAAGGCATGGTGAATTCTATTGGCGTGGTAATCTGGCATCTTGTGTAATTACGTTTTTAGTTGCTTTCAGCAATTGCAACCCAGAGGACACTAGAGAGAAGATGTCCTTTTAGTATGGTCATATAAAGTTTCTGATATTTGGACTTCAACCAAGATTTTAAGACTTTTGTCAAATGTTTTTCTTTAAGCCACACATTCAATTTGAAGCAACTTAAGTCTCCATCCTCTGAAGACAGCACTGGCACGACTTAAACTGCCAACACCTGGCTTTGAACACTGGAGGATTCCACTGGAACATCTGATATCACTTCTTCTGGAAAATGAAGCTGCCCTCACTGCAGTCATACTATAACTAGAATGGTTTCTGTGTGGTCTCTACTTCCTTAAATATGAGGTAAATATATCTAATTGGCATAACCCAAATCATGTACAAGTATCTTTAACCATAGTTAAAAATCTGGCTCTTAAATTAGGTCAGTCTATTAAAGTAGACCAGATGATACATTAAAGGAACCAAAGTCAGGAATAGATGGGCAGATTACTCTTGTTGAACACTTTATTAGGTATTAATAATAAAAAAAAAGAAACAACCTCAACTATACTTTAGAAAACCTCATACAGTTTTTTACCCCCAGAGGTGCACTAGGATCATTTGAAATTTCGTACTTTTTCTATGCTAAATTAAGTTTGTTTTTTTCATGTCAAGAATGACTATGCACCACAGCATAAGTAATCATTTCCATAGATTCTTAGGAAATGAACATCTGGCCCATATTTGCTAATGATAATCATGTTTACATGTCACTGCCAGACTGGACCTGGCATGCCGATATAGAAAGTTTGACTATTTTGATGACTGCTACCACCAAATGGAATTTGTGGTGTTCAGATCAATTGTCAAGACATCTGAAAGCATCAGATGAGTGATAACCTGGTCCAAACTGTGATGCTTGGAATATTAATTAATAATAATTTACTTGAATCTATAATTAGAAACATCATATATAGGGTTTCTCATGAGTAATAATCCTCAAATGTCAAAAGTGGTTTAAAATAATAGAATTATTCAAAGAATTTTCTTGCACTTGCTGGTGGATGTTCATTTGGCTGTATTAAAAAAACAACAGATTGCTTTTAGTACTCTGAAGCTGATTATTAGCCTAAAATATAGGTAGACTGATCCACAAAGCAAGTCTGCCTTATTTCCCTGACAATCTGATCCAAATGTAATGTTCTTGGTATGGTATGAAAGAATTCATCCTTATATTAAATGATTTTTTAGGCCCCAAAGCATATCAGATAACAGAAAGTAACTTTCACTTATTGAATGAATTCTTTGTGCCAGATCTTATATAGCATCTGGCATAAAGTATGAGAATTACTTCTCAACTAATAAAATGTTGACTTTAAAAATGGTGATTGAGGTAAGAGCTAGGCTTTTCAAAACAGTTGTTCCATTCATTGTATAAAAAATGATAAATGTCCCAATACTGCACACTTTTCACTCTAATTTGTAAAAAAAATCATCTTGTAAAACATAAATTTTAAAAATAGGACCCAAAATAATTTTGTAAAAAAATTTAAGCTCTTTAAAATGAAAACCAGTGTGAGCTCACTTGCTTAGGCAACAAACACCTAAAAAAAATCATCTTGTAAAACATAAATTTTAAAAATAGGACCCAAAATAATTTTGTGAAAAAATTTAAGCTCTTTAAAATGAAAACCAGTGTGAGCTCACTTGCTTAGGCAACAAACACTGGCAAAGAATATTCAAGAAAAACGTCCAAAACAGAACAAAGACAAAATTGAGTAAGTGACTAAATGAGTATAAAGTGCAAATTCCTACAACAAAACCTGAACATGTTGGATAGAAACAAAAAGGAAGCTTAAAATTAAAACTTAAAAGGAAGAACTGGGAAAATAAGGTTAGAATTCACGGAACATAAAACCTCAAATAATTGGAAGAAGAAAATTGTGATGAATATAAGTAAAAATTATCCCATTTAACTAACATTTATTAAGTACTCTTATGCATCTGCTATTGATTTTGACCAAAAGAAAATCACAGATCTGACCAAAAAAACAATGGACACATATTGACAAGTTTAAAGTCTCTAAGATTTCTTTCATTGCTTTATATGTTTGTCACACTACAAATTAGGAAATAATCTACTTTGTAAAACTTTTAAAGTATTATTATATTATGCACGGATTCTCTTAAACATTTTACAGAAGTGTGTTTAAGCTTTTTCCAAAAACACATGCCGTGTGACAGCTTCAAGTGGCCACACATCACCCAGGGTTGGTAACTCCCCTGTATGCTTATTGTGCTCTTTCCTACAAACTCCTTGATCCCTTCCCCCCAATTAATGGGGAAAAAAAATGCCTAAATAAACAAGAAAATGAAGACCTTTGAAAGTTCTACTACCCCAATAAAAGAACTTCATTTTGAATTATTGAACCTCAGACTTGACACTTCACTGTGACTGACAGTAGAGACATCACCCTCCTCACTTAGGTGCCCCCAGTAATGACACCCACTTCACCATGCTTTCAGAGTTTTCATACATTGTCAGTTAAAGTCATTTGGCCTTTGGCCTTGTTCCTTCGGGGGTTAGAGGCATTGACTTTGGAGGAAAGATTAAATTAGCCATAGCTATCCTAAAGAATAACTAAACAAAACAAAAAGGCAAAAAGATAAAAGAATGAGGAAGCACATTAGATGGTCAAATGAGGAAGTCATTAAACAAATGAAACCTTAGATTGAATAATTGGCAAATTTTTCTGAAACAAAGGGGCTCTTAAACTCTAAAGTACTGTTGTCCTGTGAGCAGAGTGATTGAGCAGCCTCTTGGGTCAGGTAACACTAGATTGTCATTCCATGGCAAGCTGAGTTGGACTAACAACACAAATCAGACCAGGAAAATTCCCTTGGTGATAAACACTCAGCTGTGTTTGTGAGAACATCATGTCAGTGTTATTTCTTTCTCACCCTTGAAGAGTTCGAAAAAGTCCAGGTAACTGTACTAACAATCAATCTTCATTGTCTGCTGCATAAAAATTTTGTTTTTATATTTCACACTCATCCAGACCAATGCAGGTTTCCTTCTGTCATTAATATTTGGTATATTGTCTGGCACTGTGAATGTGAAGGGTGAATAAATGTTTTTGGTAAAAAATATACTAGGACAAATACTTTTAAAAGAGCCTCTAAATATTTTCTAATTTTCTAATTCTAGATATTTCTGATTTATTCCCTGTGTTTCTGAAAGAAAGATTCAAAGGGGATTGTGGTCATTCATAAATGTTTATTGCTCATGAGATACTTAAGTTTCACTGTATCTTGCCATGTATAGTATTTCCCATGCCGTGCAAAATTAAAAAATATACAGGGAAGTTCGTTTTTATCTCCAAGCCCATTCAGGTGCCACTTTTCAAGTTCTGTGTTGAATGCTAAAGTGCCCTTAATAAATAAGTCCAGATGGAGTGTGTACGTAAATTGGGGTTGGGTGAGTTCCTGAGATGTAGACCACAAATAGTGTTATACTCAATCACTCCATAAGATGCCACATAGCCTGGGGTAATTTTCCGTAGCAAAATCTAAATAACGTTGTTCATTTGCTAATGGTCTAAATATTATAATTAGAACATGTTGTTGCCATAGAACACTAATTACTGATAAAAAGCAACTTTCATCATGACCTTCTCCCATTTAAGGAAAATAATCATTATACCTAACTCCAGCCTTTCAACCTCTTGATCATTCCAATAGAGCATTTCTGAAAATGTCAAACACATTGCTTGGTTTGGAATTGCTGTTCTAACTGGGAACTAATGATTTATGTATTTTTCACATTTTGGCAACCCGGAATCATTACCAAGTGAGGAGCAAAATAGCGAAGAGTGGATGTCTCGGCAACCATTAGACACATGCTTACTAAGTTTGCAAGTAGCCACTATACAACCACTGATGACATTTTTTCTTCTTTTTCAGTGAATCTGATTGCCAAGCAAGCCAAAGGAAAGTTTAATCTAGTCAGATTCAACTGCAACAGCCATCAGACCTGTTGGATTTTTCTGCAAACATATGTATCTGTACATCTCTACTTAACATCAAGGCTAGGCTCACTTTATGAAGTGGAGAAGTGGGCTACCTATATGAAATAATATAGAAAGAAACCCTGTTTTTTTTTTTTGATACCTCCTTATTGTCTATTAAAATTCCTGAAAATCCATTATCAGAATTTCTTTAAATTCTAATGTGTTCCCAATGGAAATTCAAATATCCTTAAAAGGAAATCATGGTAACCCTAATCAGCTAAATTCTGATTAGCTGAGAGCAAGCTGTAAGCAGGTCATCTGGTTTCACAGTAGTAACAGGGTATTGAAACAGTGAATGATTATTCACATGTTCATTTACAAAATAAGCACTGACTAGGCATCTATTTGGAACATAAAAATGAGTGTGATTCCTGTATTTGAAGAACTTAGAGTTCACTGGAGGAGATAGGCAAGTAATAAGGCAATGAAAGTAGGGAAAGTACAATGACAGAAAAGGACAGGAAACTGTGGAAGCATGTGGGAGGGTCACCTGTCCCAGACTGGGATGAGGGGAGCTGCAGAAAAACTTGCTGGAGGAGACCGAGTATATACTAAATGTTAAAGAAGTCACCCTGGAACATGTCCTTACAGAGTTCTGTATGTTGTCACACATTATATTAATAAAAAAATACTACAACTATCCTTCTTGACTCATAGAAGGTCAATAATAATTTTTGTGGTTATTCAGAAAAGTGACTTCCTGGATATGAGTGTGGTTTGATTATTAAGTTGCAACATGACCTATGAATGAACCATCAGCAGACACAAACTATTTTTCTAACTTGTCCCCCCTTTGCAGCAATTCAAGCAAGTACTATGTCCTTTTTGCATCTTAGTTCCCTCATTTGTGAGATGTGTAGTTGTCATCCACAATCCTAATTTATTTAGGGTATCTTCCCTGCCCAGGTTGAGACTGGGACTGGTACTTTGTCCAAGGTTCCTGGAACAACAAACAGGGTCTTCTCCTGTCCACCTTCAAAAGAATAAGTAAATGACATGTAGGCTTCATGACTGCTGTTGGTCAAATGTATGGCCCAAAAGTTTGTGGGTTGGAAACTTGATTCCCACTTTAACAATGTTAAGGGGGTGAAAAATCAGATTATGGTATTAGAAAGGTGGGGACTTTGAGCAGTCATTGGATTGTGAGGACTGTGACCTCCGGAATGGATTAATCCATTCATGGAGTAACGAGTTATCATGGGTGTGGACTGGTGGCTTTATAAGGAGCACATGAGAGAGTTCACGCCATTCTTGCCATGTGATACCTTGTATCACCACAGGACCCTGTAGAGAGTTCACACCCACATGAAGGCCCTCTCCAGATGTGCTCTCTGGACTTTGGATATGCCAGCCTCCAAAACTGTGAGAAATAAATTTCATTCGAATCACCCAGTTTCAGGTATACTGTTATAAGCAAAAGAAACAGACTAATACAATGACAATTTTTACTTACTTCACCATTTTGAATAGTAACAACCAAAGTTCTGACCTTAGGAAATATAGCTCATTACATTTATCAACATATTTTAAAAGTTTTCTTTAGAAACTTGTTTTCTTAGAACATCATCTAAAGGAAAAACTACATTAAACACCTCAGCTAATTTTTATAATAGGACACAATTTAGTTAGAAACATGAAATGTAGACTGAAGTTCTAAAGCTTCTTTAAATTTTCTTTTAGCAGGCTATCATTTATGTAGGCTATATTTTTAAAAAGACCAGAAGAGGAAAAATAAACTTATTAACAGCATATTATATCCGTACTTTACTAAAAGTGTTTTTTTTTTTCCCGAATAAAAGTCTCTGTGAATAAAGAGTCAAATATCCAAAGGAAATACCTATATTAATGCAAATAGCATCATTGGAGGTTCATTTAAAATATATTTCTTCTCATGTATGTAGTTTAGTTTTTAAGAATAGGAATAAAAATAGTTATATTATTTTTCCTTTGGAATTATCTTTGGTTATCTTATGAGGGTAAAATTATAAATCTGAACAGAATGACCATTAATTGAGTCCAGGTTAATAACACCATATACTCACAAAGGCATTTTTATATGCATTCTTCGGCAAAGTCAATTTTAAAATTCAAAAGCAGTGTTGAGAGCTATGAATTTGGATGAAGGAAATGTAAGTAAGAACAGGACATCAAAAAGAGTTGTTAAATGATCATGAAAAAAGTAAATTACTTCCCAGGAAAAGTGCATCAAGTGGTAAAAACAAACTTGTCCAAGATGTTTATTGAAATAGTCTAGGAGTTTATAGCCTTTGTGAAACAGTTAGCTTTCTTTTGGATCTTATCAATGTGTTTGATGCACAAATGTTAGAAGCCAGGAGCCCGTCATGATCAGTAAGAATAAGGTTGTGTTCATCTGAAAACTTAAGTGCTGCTCCGAATACATGATAGCTGACACCACACATGAGAGAAATGGGATGTACCATAAATGCCCTTGTGTGTCATAATCAATACTGAAAATAGCAGTCCTTCAGTACAATTAGGGCCATAGTCACTCAGTAGAGACACTCATCTTCTGAGGATAGATTATTTCTATTAATAACAGATTAATAAGTAATATATTTCTACAACATGTTCTCTCATCTTGTAGTACTACAACTACTTCTTTAAATACTAGGCTTCTATTAGATTTTCTTTGGCATCAGTTTTTCATTATCTGAAAGAAGCCCAAGTTGTTATCGGCGATCATAAAGTCCTTAAAATTTTAGAACATTACATTAGATTCTAAAGACAAAATATAGGCAAATGCAAATTTGCTATAAAGTTAATTAAGAAGAGCAAGAGAAAATTATGACAGCCGTGGTTTTCTTCATTAATTGTTCCTTTTTAAAGTTTAATATAATATATAATATTTTATACCAATGTAGGAAATCTTTGTCATTCAACGTGACGATCATCATAAATCATGGAATGATGAACAACAAGATTTGTAAACTACTTCTCTAGTTTGTTGAATTTTAGAACAGTATTCCTACAAAGATCTTTCCTCCCATTAGTTATCATCTTACAATGCCTAATTTCTCTCTGTTCTGACTCTAGGAAAAGAGAAAAAAGACTAAGAATTAATGTTGATTAATCTATAGAGAATTTTGTTCTGAGGCTGCTGGAAAAGTCTTTCTACCTGGGCAGGTGGCTGGTTTGCTTTTCCCCAGGTTTAGACACTGAGATGAAGATTTCAGTGCAAACAATTTGCTTGGGGGATGGGGAGGGAAACGTGGTTCCCTAATGTACCAAGTGAGCAGGGGAGAAGAGAGACAGTGACGGCAAGAAAGCCCATAAAGGGTGCAATGTTGAATAGGTTCCTGCTATGCTCAACTCTTCTCCATCCAGGTAGGAAATTATGGAAAACCACAGAACATACCTCAGGGTTATCCTACCTGAGTGAGCAAGAAGCTGCGGTATTTACCTTCAACTCATACCAGATAAAGGATGAGGCCAGTGAAAAAACCAGAGATACCCAGAAATGTTAAAGAAATATAAAAGTATTTTGTACAACTACATAAAGTTATTAAAACATGGATATCATATAGTTTATTATAGAAAAATATGAAATATTGTCATAGATTAAATATAACATCTAAACAATTATAGAACTGAGAGAATGATTAATTATCAGAATTTTTAGAATTATCTTCTTAAAAACACCAGCCCCGGATGGAGTCACAGGTGAAGTGAATTAAACCTTTAAAGAGTGGAAAATTCTAATGCTTTCTAAACTAATGCTTTCCACAGTATTGACTGACAAAACTTTTCACAATCAAAACACATACAGATACATAGTTTATAGATGTTAGTGTAAAATTCTAAATGAACCACATAAAATGTAATCCTACATTGCATTTAAAGATTAATATAAAGAAAATAAATGGAGTTTACTACAGGAATGTATGAAATTTGTAAAGGACCACAAAAAATGTTTACATTGTATAATGGTTAAATAAATAAACAAACAAACAAACAAACAAACTTATCTTAAATACCCCCTGTCAAAAAAGAATGATTGAATGTTAGAAAACCTATTAATATAATTCACCATCTTGGTAAGTTGAATGACCACAAAATAAAGCTATTTAGCAAAAATCACCATTCGTTTCTGATTTTTATAAAATCTTAAATAAAATTTGAATAAATGGAACAATGATTAATCACTAGAAACATTTGCAATAAGTTTGGAAAAAAATAAGTATACCCACTTATATCAGTAAACATGCTCTATTAGTTACCTATTACTCCATAACAAAACTCAGAATTTAAAAAAATATACTTATCTCACAGTTTCTGTGGGTCAGAATTCAGGAGCAGTTTAGCCTCACAAGATGTCAGCTTGGTTTGTGGTCATTTCAAGACTTGACTGTGGAGGATTTCTACCTTACTACTTCCATCAAAATAAAATTCCAACGATCAAACATTATTTAAACACACACACACACACACACACACACACACAGACACACACACACACACACGCACGCATGCACACACACTGCAAGTAAGTATACTTTCTTTTCAATGCTTTTCTATGCAAGACTTAAAACCCAGAAGCCATAAAAGTAGATACATTAGGAAAAAGTATATAATGACTCATGAAGGGGAACTAGTGGCAAAAAATAGTGTCAAAAATATATAGAGAGAGTTCAAATACAATTACTTCAAAAATGTGAAAGAGGGAAAAGTATTATTTCTAAACAAATCCATGTTTCTTGCTGCTAACAAAATAACAACCTAGATCTTGTTATGGATTCCTTCTGTAACACAGATGAGAGTGTTTCAATGAAGAGGAAAAACTATAGGTGGCTAAAAAGAACAAAAACAAACAAACAAACAAACAAAAGTTGAATGCCAATTTTGCCAAACCAAATGAATGCCTAATGAGAGAAAGAATTTTTAAGACACAAAAACACCATATAGGAAAAACATGATATCTGATTAAAATTAAATGGCACTTTTAGAATAATAAAAAGGCAACAAGAGGAAAAAGAGGATATTTGTGACATATAACTGATCAAGAGCTGATATTTAAATATTCAGAGAATATTTACAATTCAATGAAAGACAACCCAATAGAAACATGGACAATAAGCACTTCGAAATAAAGAAAATATCTAATTACTTATAGACTTATTTAAAAGTGCTCTCAATCTTAAAGAATCAGAGAAATGTACACTAAATCTAAAATGAGTTATTACTACACACCCTCCAGAATGTATGAAATTAAAAGACAAATAGTACCAAGTGTTGGCAAGTATTTGAGCAACCTGAGGTCTCAGACACTGCTGTTGGGAGTATGCACTGCTACAACCACTTTAAAATTGTTTTGTATTGTATTATATAGCTCATAATACAATTTCAGCCCTAAGTATTTATCTAGCACAATCTCATGAACTGGGACACTAAAAATAGATACAAGAGTTATTATAGTCCCAAAGCAGAAACAACCCAAAGTCTATAAATAATAGAATGGAGAAATAAATTGTGTTTTATTCACACAATAAATGATGTAAAACAATGAAAAGGAACAATATACAACTGTATTTAACAACATGGAT
Organism: Galeopterus variegatus; assembly: GCF_000696425.1. NCBI lineage: Eukaryota > Metazoa > Chordata > Mammalia > Dermoptera > Cynocephalidae > Galeopterus > Galeopterus variegatus. The sequence goes on from NW_007731715.1 coordinate 58,123, forward strand.
AAATTTCATAAACAAAATTTTAAGTGAAGTAAGCTAGGCACAAAACAATGCATACGGTTTGATTCATTTTTATAGTCCAAAGCAGGCAAAACTATTTTATAGTGTTAGAAGTCAGCATAGTACTAACATCTGCTTAACAGGGTTAAAATGGTAATGTGGATCGTGCAAAAGCTGTGGTAATGTTCAATTTCTTGAACAGATTGGTTGTTACATTGGTTAGTTCATTTTGTGCTTATGATTTATGCACTTTTCTCTTTCATTTCAATAAAAGAAAAATATTTAAAGTAGATTAAAATCTAAATGTTTCAAATATTTAAAAGAATATAATACCTGTAGACAAAAGGTATGATAAACAAGAAATATTACCTAAAAAGCCACAAAGGAAATAAAAAACATTACTGATAAAAATTAAAATTTTCTATAGCAAAATCCCTATAAACAAATCAAATGAAATATACTAGACCATTGTAAGTATTTGCAGCACATACAATTAAGTTTTAGTCTTTCTGATACATATAAATCACAAACTCTAATAGGTTAATCACAGAGCCTAATAAGAAAATGGGCAGTAGATAATGACAATAATTCCTGAAAGGGATATTCTAAAAGATCAGTAAGAATAAAATATTTCTCAACCTCACTGATGGTGAGAAAGTCTCAAATGGTGCAAGTATAAATTACAAGATTATTTTGGACATTAATTTCTTAATATTTATAAAAAATAATACATCCATCCTTGGTCCTTGCAAACTCACTTTTGCTAATCCATTCCAAAGAAATAAAATCATAAGGATACGTATTTAAGTGTGTTTATTTCAGCATTGTTGGTTGTGGCAAAATACTGTGGTAGGGAAAATCTCTGAATATTCTGTAGACACTCATGTGCACACACAAAACATGACCGAATCAATTTATACTTATGGAATATTATGTAGCTATTAAAACAGATGAGTTAATCATCAACTATATTGAGCTGAATGTTGTCAGAGACACATAGATCACTTTAAAAAAGTAAATTGCAGTTATTATTTTTGTATAAAATATTCAAGTGCGACAAGAAGAAAAAATCAAAATGGAAACATGTGTGTATATGTTTGTAAATATTTGTGAGCAGAGAAAAATGTGTGGAAGAAAACACATCAGGGTGTTAGCATGATTCCTTGGGATAGACTTTTAAAATTTTCAAAAATTTTTTCTGTGCCTCATTGTTGTCTAATGTGGACATTTGGAATTGATAGATTTTGTTATCATCTGGAAAGAAAACATGGCATATTTTGAAGAACTCTTTTCATAGATGTTGAATCTTTTTGCTGACAGTTTTATTCTATTTGGCATGCTCACTTCTATGTCTACTTCACATTTTAATGCCTACTTTTAAATGAATATCTTTGAAGCACTTTCTTAATCTTTCTCAATTCTTGCTGGCTCAACTAAAAAGATAGCACTTTTTCTGAAAGTATGAAATCAGATACTTTCATAAGAAGCAGCATTTTGATGGTTATTTCTTTTTGCCACACAAAAGCAGTGCTGGTCAGAGATATCACGTGAATACTTTGTTTTTCTATTTAAATTAAAGTAACCTTTACAGATAACACCAATGGCATTTTCTCATTATTAAAAAGGTGTATTCTGTATCTGTTTAATTTAGCAAGACAGTAAACCATAAATTTAATCTACATCACCTGTGGGTTTTTAAAGATTTTTTTTTTTTTTTTCATTCCTTGGGCAGTTAAAGATACACTTACAAACCCAGAATGTTGTTAAATTTCTTCATTTTGCCACTTATATGTGAAAAACAAATTCCAGCAAACAACATAAATCTGCATTTCTTGGATGATTTTTAATAAAATTTTTTTTAACATTTGTATATTAAGAATTAGTAATTATGTTATGTTTCAGTGTATTACCTCTTATTTGAACATGCGTTTCTTTTTTTTTTTTTTTTTTAAAGATGACCGGTAAGGGGATCTTAACCCTTGGCTTGGTGTTGTCAGCACCACGCTCAGCCAGTGAGCAAACCGGCCATCCCTATATAGGATCCAAACACGTGGCCTTGGTGTTATCAGCACCGCACTCTCCCGAGTGAGCCACGGACCGGCCCTGAACATGCGTTTCTGAAAATGGTCTGCATAATAAGTTAAATGATATTTAGTAAATGAGGCACTATCCTACTTTAGATTGCTATAACAAATTATCAGAGACTGGGTGACTTAAACAACAAACATTTATTGCTTACAATTATGGAGGCTGGAAGTCTCAGACCAGGGTGCCAGCATGGTCAGGTTCTGGAGATGGCCCTCCTCCAGGTGGCATACAGCTAACTTCGTATATTCTCACATGGCAGAAAGGGGGCAATCTAGCTCTTTGGCCTCTTTTTACAAGGGCATTAATTACCTCTCAAAGGATACACCTCCAAGTACCATTACACTGGGATTAGATTTTAACTACGTATTTTGAGAGGAAACAAACATACAGTCCATAAAAGGTATCCTTAATTTTGTTTTCCTGTAGCTTGCATTCTTATCATCATCATCATCTCAAAGTTTGCTGACAAGAGACAAATTTCATTGCTTGAAAAATTTACCAACAGTGCAGAAGTTACTGAAAAAGTGTTATTTTACTTATGGTTTTTTTGGGGGGGGGTCTCTTTTGTTGAAAAGAGATCATGCTTCGATTACAATCTTCAGAACTATTAATATGCATGACTTTCCTTAGAGAGTTGATTTAATGATTTATTATCTTTAATAGATTTTAAATAAATATATATGTAATTACCTATTTCAAATAGTTGATGAATTTAGATTTACCAACAGAACTCATTTGCAAAATTGTTGCTTGGTGTTAAGGATTCACAGTATAGTAGCAAAGTAAAGCCAAAACTGTAAAGTGCATGCTCATTGAACGATATTTCCCCAACTAAACAGACCTTAGTTACTACTCAGGCATTGCTTAAGTTTTAAAAATCACAGAACATAGGAACATTGCAAATGCTTTTAAAACTAATATGGATTTGGGCCGGCCACGTGGCTCACTCAGGAGAGTGCAGCTTGGGAGCGCCGAGGACGCGGGTTCGGATCCTACGTAGGGATGGCTGGTGCACTCACTGGCTGAGCATGCTGCAGACAACACCAAGCCAAGGGTTACGATTCCCTTACAGGTAAAAAAAAAAAAAAAGAAAAACATTGGGGATGCATGCCTTAAAATGTTTATTGATGGGCTGTACAAAAAAATATTTGGAGACCAGGTGATAATGAACTGTGGCCCCTCGTCTACTGTCTGCCTTCCCATCTAGGACTTTGAACTCTGTAATGCCAGGGACTTCCCAGTCTATAGAACAATACCCACTATATTGGAAGAATTCATCAATTCTTTTTTTATAATTCAATATTTTAGGTTATTCAAAGGATAAGTAGACTTACAGCCTGCCATCAAGGCACTTATAATTTGTTAATAAACAATTGTGACTAATGAAGATGCTTTTCCAATGCATACAATACTATCCCCTACAGAAATGTTTGAGCCAGTAAAGACCTGAAGTTGATCAGTTCCCAACATCCACTTTGTGAAAAAAAACTGCAATCCTGCTGAACTAAAATTAATGTCTCGGATACGATTTTGCATTTTAATCTAATTTCCAGTTCCATCATTTCTGCTTTTGCTCTCCTCCTGCTAATTCATTGGAGGTTATCTGCTATTATTTTCTGCTCATCTTGCAGGCTCTGAACAGCCAGTTCAATACATATGAACTTCCTAAAGACAGCATCACAATGAAGGAGCAATGCAGCAATGAAATGGATCAAAGTTGGCTGTGTATTCTGAAATATAGACTGCTCTGGAAAAAAAATTACCATTAAAAAAACAGGGGAAAAAACATAAAAACAAAGAATAAAAAGTCCATCATCTTTGTGCACTTGTAGTATAAGTTGAATGAAATTTGCTATATACAGCAGCATACAAAATTAATCCAAAAATTAGGTGTCTGGAAATATAAAAAGAAAATTAGGTCACACCAGATTAGGATTTCTGATTCAAAGACAATATCTTTAAGCTTGCCGACCTCATATTCCAAAGCATATAAAAGAAATTTAAAGAAAAAGAAATAAAAATGTTGGTCCCCTCATGAAAGGAAAAATTACATGTAACCAAGGAACAAATTAAATGACTGCTTTACAATATAGTATTTGTTTATTTTATGCCTTTTTAATCCATAGAAATCCATGGAATTGGGTGAATAAAAAAATGTACACTGTTTCATAGAAATATATAAATAATGCAGATGTTTTTAACTGTATGACAATAAAAGTTTAAAGAGTTAGAAAGACAGGACATAAACAGATAACACATTACTAGAGTGTTTATCTTAAAGATACTGATATCAGTGTCCATGGAGCTGACCTTTTGATTTTTGCTGGATATGTGAAGAATTATCTTGTCTCTAAATTATTTCTGTTGTTCTCTGAGCTGACAACAATAGAAGCTAACTTACTATGCTTCATTTTAATAACTAGATAATTGGCATTTAGGAGTAATATTTAACTGGCACATTTCAAGATTCATTGTAAGTCATTTTCAGTCATTTCAAAAGTATAAACATTACTCACTTGTAAACTGCTTTAATGCTTGGGCAAGAACATCAAGCATGTCAAAATTCTCGTTTCTTCTCATCTCTGACTTCAAAAAGATTAAGAAAGATGGGAATTAGTACAATTCAGCATGACTGGAATGATATTTATCCTCTAAATCACTTTGGTTTTATTATATTATGTTTACAATAATGCAGTAGGCATATGAGTTCCAGATCTTAACCAAATAATCTTTAGTGACATCACACTTCATAGTCTTGCTTCAACTCTTCATGTAACTATCTCATGTATTTGTTTTCTAAACATAACATATTCTCTGGAATCCCAGACTTCACTAAGGCTCTTATAAATAAATATATTTTCTATTTAGTACATACCATGGGAAAATAGTCTTAAATGGCAAAAAGCCACATACTACACACAAAACATTCATAAATAAAAATAATAATACAATACTCATACCCCAAAAAGATAAGCTCGCATGGTCCAAAAATTATACATGGGCTTTGGTGTTAAAAATAATTATTACTACCCTGTTTTTGGCTCTAGTTCTGGAGTCATGCCTCTGTTTATTGGTTGTTTCAGGGAAAAAGCTGGAATGGTAGCAGGCTGGAGGATGGGGATAGATGTCACCAAAACCAGAGGAAGGAACAGATCCCAAAGTGTGTGAAAAACTAGGTCCAAGAGGGTTGGAAGGAGACATTCCCTAAACCAAACGAGTAAGAAGCAGATGTAGAAATTGAGCGAAGGTGCCAGAAACTCAGGAAGTCAGATGAGAGTAATCGCAAGCAGTTCCAGAGAGAAAGCAGAGGTTCCTGGTGTAAGATGGCATATGGTTTTCAGCCTATGATCCAGCTGGTCTAAACTTTTCCACAAACATATCTGCACAGGCCCAGGAAGATCACAAAAGTCAGAACATTATGAACCAGAATTGACAATAAACCCATTGCCAGTATCTATGAAGAATATTCATATGCTAGAAAGCTAAGAGAATTGAATTGAAAATTGCAATAGGTTTTCCAACCTCACTTTGCCTGATTAAAAGGAGGTAAAAGTTTTCCCTCTCCTGCTATTTTCCCTTATTGAGAAGTTAATCTGCATCAATCAGGAATCTAGGCAAGCGTCTTTCTACTGTATTGGAGCCATATTTTGAGAATCCTCCTCTTTCCCCATAACCCAGTGATTATTATCACAATGACTACCTGTCTTTGTATATCAGTTTGGAGGCTATTCAAAATAGAAAATAACTGGTCAGAAGTGTGGGTGTGCATGTGTGTGCTGGGAGGGGTTGTCTAGTAATGCTGTACAGAATCCTAGAAGGTATAATCCATACAAATGAACTGTTATAGAAAGTAAGAAGAAAGAACTGAGACAAGTGAATACTGTAAGTTTTGAAAACACTTCATTTATTCAGAGTTCTACAAAAATAGGCATTGAGGTACAGGACATTCTGTCAGATCAGCAACACCTCACTGGCTATTAGTCACTGGATATTGAGCTAAGAGTTATGGGCATCATCATGTTTCTGGTAGTAGATGTGGAGAAAAAGTCTGTCCATGTGCGAGTAAATAGAGCTTAGGGTCACGGCATTCCAATCAGTGGAATTTGGGGCATCCAAGGTAAGTATATGGGGAGAAGTATATTTTTTCAGTAAGGCATTGACTGGAGTTACTCAAGTAACATCAGTGAGAAAAGGTCCCTGCTTCAAAAAGGTTTGAATGTCCACAAAAAACTCATGCTGAAACTTAATGGCCAGTGTAACAGTGTTGAGAGATGGGACTTATAAGAGATGATTAGGTTATGAGGGCCCCACCCTCATGAATGAATTAACATAGGAGTGGGTTAGTTATTGAGGGTGTGGGTTCCTAATAAAAAGGATAAATTTGGCCCCATTTCCTCTCTCTGTCTCATGGACTGTCTTCCCGCTTCTGCCTTTTTACATGGGATGACCCTTGCCAGATGGTGGCACCATACTTTTGGACCTCTCAGTCCCCAGAACTGTGAGAAATAGATCTCTCTCTCTCTTTCTTTCTCTCTCTATTTTTTTAAAATAAATTACCCAGTCTGTGGAACTCTGCTATAGCAGCAGAAAATGAACTGACAGTCCCATATAACTTTTATAACTATTGGCAGCTTTCTAAAACCCACTGAGAATGAGATATTTGAACAAAGGGTCTGTCTCCACTACTCTCCCTAGGCCACCGTTAGTATTCTGAGGATGTAAACATGATAGCAGTTCCACATTTTTATTTTAAAATGCCTGATTACCACAGAAAGTAACAGCTAGTTAATTCTTCTACTTTCATTTGAAATAAAGGTGAACATAGGGGTGAGAATTCGAGCAGAAGTAGAATGAGCGAGCAGAAGCAAAATCTAAATTCTGCTAGCCTTCTCCATGAATAATATCACTGATCTTACTGTGTGATTTAAAATTGGGCTGTGAAAGCAATTTTATTTATTTTTTTCCAGATATTAATCATGTATTTTTTCTTTTTTTATTGCGTATTTTTAAGATCTACAACATGATGTTTCGATAAACATATATAGTGAAATGATTCCTACTGTCAATCAAATCAACATATCTATCCCCTTACATGGTTATCTTTTTTTGGTGTGTGGCAAGAGTACCTAACATCTACTTTCTTACAAATATACACAATACAATACAATGTGAGGGTACTTCAGAAAGTTCATGGAAAAATAGAATTAAAAAATACAAATCCTTTCATGAACTTTTTGAAGACTCCCTGTGTTGTTGACAACAGTCCTCACACTGTACATTACATCTCTAAACTTATTCATCCTACTTAACTGCAACCTTGTTCCTTTTAACCTACATCTCCCCATTTCTTCTACCCCTAGTAACCACTGTTCTACTATTTTCACATGTTCAATTTTATTTTATACTTTTTAGATTTCTAGATTTCATATATAAGTGAGATCATGAAGTAATTAAGGCAATGGTAACACAGGGATTTCAAAACTGTGCTTACTAACAACAGCCTCAATAGATTAAGGATTAACTTTGTTTGGTGATTTAATATGCAGGATGGTATTTGTCTGGGTGTATATGCTTTAAGGTGTTTGCTAAAACACCAGGCATATCTAAACTTCCTTTTTATAATTCATAGCCATCCCTTGAAAAAGAAGCTGTTGTGAGCTTTTGAAGACTTTGCTTTGTATCAACTTGCATTTTTTTTTTTCCTGGAACCTCAAGACTTTATGCCCAGATACCTTTTTATTGCTAAAATACACTGATTTGGGTCTCTGACTCTTTTGGCCACTTTTCTTACCTTGTCTTCAAATCCATTTGCCCAATCACCCTGCTGACCTTACCCTATAGCACCTTCCTGACTTTTGCAATCTTAGTTAAACTATTTGGATAATTCTTTGGGCCCATCTGTTACGGTCCGAATGTTCTTTCTATTTTACCCCCATCGCTGCCCTGTGGCTGCACAAGCCCTAACATGATCTTTCTCTCTCTCAATGCAAATGAGACTATCATTTGAGTTGACAAATTCAGTTGGTTATCGGGATGCTATGTAGGCAAACCCATAAAGACAAAACAAATCGATAAAAATCATACAGTTTGCAGTTTTTGTTTTATATGCTTTGCTTGATTTCCACATGGAGAAATCTGATGTCAATGGAAACTGAGACCAGAAAGTGAAGACAGTACTGAGTCCTTTTTTAGGGCAGATAAGAATGTAAACAGACATAACTAAAATACTACAAAAATCCTGTTAGAAGTTTAAGCAGACACTGGGTCATAAGAATAATTATTATTAAGTTTTCCTGTTGCTTGAAATATTTAAAGCTAATTTTGGGGGGAATATCTAAGATTCTTTTCTTTTTAAGTAAGAAAACTTTTTACTGCTGTATATCTGAAAAAGTATTGTGCATTTTATCTCTGCTTATTGAGAAGATTTCAATGGAGGCGTTGCTGCCTATGTCTGAGTTTAAATCCTCACACTTAAATCTTCACATCTGGAGAAGTTTGCACTTAGAAGACTAGACTTTTAACTGCTCTCTAACCAACCACACTGCACATTGCATAAAACTCTTTCTGTGGCTTTTCATTTTCCTCAACAGTGCACGTGGTTTAGGTAAAGGATTGATGTAAAAAAAGTATAAGTAGGCTCTGGAAGTTTTTTGATTCTTCAAGTAATCTTAAAATAGAATTTCTAGGCCTCAGTTCACACTGAGTTTCAGAGTTTGTATACGGTTAATTTACTGTTCTATCTCTCTTGATGTTGAACTGATGTTTTTGTTTGTTTAATGTGAGTGGTCTTTCTAATCCCATTAAGTGGAAACAAAGTTTACAAATGTAAATCCATTTTACTTTGATTTAATACTTTTGCAATTCCAGGCTTCACAAATCAAGGCCTAAGCTTTGACAGCAGGAGTAGTTTCAAAAGGTGTTTTTCTCCCACCTTCAAGGGAAAAAAACTAAGACCTTTCTTGAGATTCCTTTTTTCTCCTTTAAAGGTAAACACTAGTAGTGTGGGAGGTTAAGAGGATCAGGGACTTGTCAGAACCCTTTTGTCCAGAAGTAAATGTTGAGCCTAAAAAGCTGAGATCCTGCAGATGGGATACAATCCATGGGATTATTCCCATTTTTTAAAAATGTTAAATAAATTCCCATTCTTTGAAGGGAAAAATTAGCTGGGAATCTCTGTGGGGAACTGAGGATGAAACTTTTGACTCTGTGTCAGAAGACCTGGGGCAAGTCATAGTTGCTGTAAGCCTCATTTCTCACAGTTATATAATAGTAGCAATGATGACTAACATCTATTGAAAAATCAGAATGTGTTACAAACTTTTCGTTTTTATCTGTAATCAATCTCCAAGTAACCCACATAAGTTTCTGAAAGAATTAATTTACTTAATTTACATGAAAATGCCTGCCATGCTATCTAATGTTCTGAAAATTGAAAGGGGCAAGTCATGTAAACCATGTGAAAATTGAAGTACTATTTTCAGTAGGAAAGACTCTTGGCTACCTTTCTTGAAATCAGTCTTAGAGATATTTGTTCTTGTTGTTGCTGTTGTTGTTTCATAATTCAGTGACCCTCAGAGGAAAATGAAGCAAGTAAAAAAAGAAGATAGTAAGACAGCTATGGGTTAAATAAGTTCCCCAAAAGTTCATGTATCAGAAATTTAATCCCCACTGTAACAGTGTTAAGAAGGTAGGAAGTCCAGTTGCAGTATTTGAAAGGAGGGGCCCTTGAGAGATGATTGGATTTGAGTACTGAGGACTGTGCACTAGTAGTTGGATTGATCCATTCATGGAGTAATGGGCTGATGGTCTGATGGATGGTCATGGGTGTGATGATGGCTTTATAAGGAGGGCAAGTGAGGAGGTAAGCTCTCTTGCTCAGACCACTATGTGACACCATGCTGAAGAGAGTCACTACCAAGTAGAAGACCCTCACCAGATGGACTCGACCTTGGACTTTCTAACCTCCAAACTCTAAGAAAGAAATTTTGTTTCTTCATAAATTCCCCAGTTTCAAGTGTTCTGTTACCAGCAACAAAAACAGACTAATACAAAGACTTAATAAGCAAAAAATCAGAATAAGAATACAGAGATACACATTTTTTTCCCTCTGAGTAACAACCAATTTTGAAAAAGTCAGTATAATACTTTTGATGGAGATTATTAACATGATATTATGGAATTAAGAAACATAAAGTCTAGTGACAAAAAAATTTTACATTTTTCTCTGGAACTCAATAAACATACTTTATTTATAAGGATAAATATGAGTGAAAACAAAACTGACCTAATTAACATGACTGATAAAGAGTAATAATGACCAGGTGATAAATGTTTTTCTAAGGTTTGTTCATACTTTCATTTCAACAGTTTTTACATCAAAATTATAGTACTTCTTTTTATATATTGCATGAAAGTAATGGTAACTGCATATTTTTGAAACAATGTCAAAATTATATTAAAATCACATATGAGAGAGAGAGAGAGAGAGAAAGAGAGAGATCTCAAGGGCAAGCAGGGAAGAAACTTAGTCCTCAAACTTGGGTGTGCAAGAAATATCTTTTTAAAAAAAAAATTCCCCAACTTAATTTTTGATCCTGAGATGCCATTCTATCCACCTGGTAAAAAATTATATTGTCATCATTCTTAGTGTTCCCCCTTGGTTCTTTTCCAGTGCCATGGCACTGGGGGACATTTATTGGAAATTCTATTCAATCATCCATTTCCCCTGTTTGAAAAACCCTTTCAGGTCCCTGTTACTTCTATGCCTGGTTTAGACAAGAGAATGCTTTCCCACTTGATCCCATTCACATCAGGAATCTTGCTGCTTCTCTGGTGGTACTGCCAGAATACATAGACTTCTTTCTCTCCTACTCCACAAGCTCAGGGGATCTCTATTCTTGAGGGGGTGTTTCCCCCATTTATGATATGATATCATAACATATATATTTGGTTTTCTTCCCTATTTCCTGGCACAGAGCTCCTAAAACCCTTGGACTCTAAAGAGTGATAACAGTGTCTCTTGTACACGAATGAGGTGTCTGGTGGCTGGAGGCCCCTGAGTTGCTTGGAGCATGGGGGCTGGCCACCATAAAGACTAAGGCAGGACTAGAGGATGGGGACTTTCAGCTTCATCCCCCAATCTCCAGGAAGAGGAGAGGGGCCAAATGTTGAGATGATCACCATTGGCCAACGATGTAATCAATCATGCCTGTGTCAGGCAGCCTCCATAAAAAGTCAAAAGGACTGGGTTCAGGGAGCTTCCAGGTAGCTGAACACATGGAGGTGCCTGTAGGGTGCTGATCCCAGAGAGGCATGGAAGCTCTGTGCCTCTTCTCCCCATGCCTTGCCCTTTTCATCTCTACCTGGTTGTTCATCTGTATCCCTTGTAATATTCTTTATGATAAACCAGTAAATGTAAGCAAGGGTTTTCCTGAGTTCTGTGAGCTACTCCAGCAAATTAATCAAACCTGAGGAGGGAGTCATGGGAACTCCGATTTATAACCAGTTGGTCAGAGCACAGATAACAACATGAAACCTACAACTGGCATCTGAGGTGCAAGGCAGTCTTGTTAGACTGAGCCCTTAACCCACGGGACCTGACAGTATCTTTAGGTAGATACCATCAGAATTGAATTTAATTAGAGGGCACCCAGCTGTTGTCCACTGGAGAATCTGGTGTCAGAAGTGTTGCCTTGAGTGGTGTATGAGCGTGGGAGAGAACACTTTGATTTTTCCTGTCTTTTATATGGGCACTCCCACCCACTCCCATTGTTTTATATGCTTTAAACAACTGTAAGACCTACATTTTGGAAAAAACAAGAGCCAGAAATATCTGCAGTTTATTTATGCTTTCTGCCTCTGTTACTGTACCCCAATAGATAACTGAAGTGAAATTAGTGTCTGAAAGTGGGATGCTGCTGTAATAAAAACCTAAAACAGTGGCAGTGGTTTTGGGACTGGGCAGTAAGGACCCTACTGGTGGAGGCACAAAGTTCATGGAGGAGATTGCTATTGGAGGCTGGAAAGGATGTATTTTATATATTAGGGGAACAATTGGGAGACTGTCACTAGTGGTAACTTGAAGGACACAAAACATGACTAATAAATCTGTGGTCATGATAAAATAATTTTTAGGCAGAATGTGGAAAGTACTCTGTCTTTTCAAAGCTATCTTTGATAATGTTTTTCAAAAGAGAGATCACCTTAGGAAGGAAATGTTCAGTTTTTGAACAGGATTTTGAGGAGTTGTTACAAATCAGAGCTTGTTGGTTTGGAAAGCAGAATTGTTTTTCATTCTCAGCTTTTGCAGTTGGCTAAGGGTTTTCAAGGTAAGAACAGGTCTCAAGGCAAATATCAAGTACAAGATACTGATAGTAAAACATGACTTCAGGATACAGCTCTAAGGCCCCTTCTTGAGAACTGATAAATATTTAAGATGGTGCTTCATAGACCTCTCAGCCATACAAAAGACTTATAAGAATCTCAAGTGTATGCATCTTATACTTTCTATGTTGGCAAAAGGGCTTTTAAGACTCTTCCATAGCACTCAAGTAAGACAAGAACCTATATCTAAGTGATTTATTAGCATTGCTTTTGTCTAATGGACTCAGTTATAATTTCATATTCAAGAAATCCACAAAGCTTTTAAAGGAATTACATCAGCTTAAACTAAAAAGGGACACAGATGTTCAAAGCAAAAAGAGATCTCTGAGCTCTCACCCTTCTATACCATGGCCCTTTGAAGACCTGAGGGTCTTTTACACTAGACCTTCAAGTTTCAGAAGACTCTGTACCAGAAGAGGGCACAGGTCTCTATGTCCAAATCTCAGAGGATGCATGTCAAGTACCCCTAATTCTTCTCATAGTTGAAGGAAAGCAGCTGAAGAGAACAGTTTAACATACTCTGAGGATTCAGAATTCTTTTCTGAGAATTTTCTCACTGGAATCTTCTCTAGTCGTGGCTTGAGTTGAGCTTTTAGTTTCTGCATGTCAGCAAGTCTTTAACTGTGAAAGACAAGATGCCATGCATCCCTTTTTGCAGGAACTCCCCAGTCTTAATAAAAGATTTTCTTTCAGTGACTAACTTGGCTTTGGGGAGGGAAAAGCAACATTGCTCCCACATATATCAACAAAGGATAGTGGCAAGAGTGCTTCCAATGCCTGTTAGCAATTGTAGCCCAGTGGCTGAATCCTACTCTAGGTTACCTGGAAACATCTTTCTGAACCTGGAAAATGGGGTGCCAATGACAGTTTGTTTATAGCTTTATTTCTTTACTGCAATTTCTAAACAAAAAGAAAAGTCACAATTAATATTTTGATTGAAAAGAAAACTCACAGTGTAGATATATATATTAAGATAATCTATTTCTACTGTGTTAGTGTTGTGTCATATTTATTTTTAGTATTGTAACAATATGCTCAAACCCAGTAGGAGAGCAGGTTACAAGAAAATTCCACTTATAAAACAGATATCTGTGTATATAGCATGCATATGTTACCCTTGTCCTCCCAAGTTTTTTTGTTTATATGAACTCTTTCTGGATTGGAGGTTCACATGAGAATTATGACTAACAACAACAGAGCCAAGGTAGGAAACTGAAGAACTAGACTACAGTATATTCCAAATATATTTTAGATAACTTCAAGTGAAGTTCTCTTTAGAAGTCCTTTATTGCTCCATGCCTCACTGATTCTATACTCAATTTGTCACCATAATGATGTCAAGCTTTTCCAACTCTCCTGAGAACTGTAGACTTAAATGGAGTATCAATCACATATTGTTTCCTTCACTTACACCTCTTGGTCTTGATTTTTATTGTGAAGAAAAACTACCTATGACATTTAATAAAATTCAGATTTTGAAGTCTTAAGCACAAAGATTTTTTTTTCAAGAATTTGAATTNGGACCGGGGTCTCTTCCCGCTCGGTTTTGTCGGCCTCTGGCTCAGGGAGGCCCGACACCCTTCTATACCATGGCCCTTTGAAGACCTGAGGGCATAGCCCTTTCCACTAGACCTTCAAGCTTCAGAAGACTCTGTACCAGAAGAGGGCACAGGTCTCTATGTCCAAATCTCAGAGGATGCATGTCAAGTACCCCTAATTCTTCTCATCGTTGAAGGAAAGCAGCTGAAGAGAACAGTATAACATACTCTGAGGATTCAGAATTCTTTTCTGAGAATTTTCTCACTGGAATCTTCTCTAGTCGTGGCTTGAGTTGAGCTTTTAGTTTCTGCATGTCAGCAAGTCTTTAACTGTGAAAGACAAGATGCCATGCATCCCTTTTTGCAGGAACTCCCCAGTCTTAATAAAAGATTTTCTTTCAGTGACTAACTTGGCTTTGGGGAGGGAAAAGCAGCATTGCTCCTACATATATCAACAAAGGATAGTGGCAAGAGTGCTTCCAATGCCTGTTAGCAATTGCAGCCCAGTGGCTGAATCCTACTCTAGGTTACCTGGAAACATCTTTCTGAACCTGGAAAATGGGGTGCCAATGACAGTTTGTTTATAGCTTTATTTCTTTACTGCAATTTCTAAACAAAAAGAAAAGTCACAATTAACATTTTGAATGAAAAGAAAACTCATAGTGTAGATATATATATTAAGATAATCTATTTCTACTGTGTTAGTGTTGTGTCATATTTATTTTTAGTATTGTAACAATATGCTCAAATACCCAGTGGAAGAGCAGGTTACAAGAAAATTCCACTTATAAAACAGATATCTGTGTATATAGCATGCATATGTTACCCTTGTCCTCCCAAGTTTTTTTTGTTTATATGAACTCTTTCTGGATTGGAGGTTCACATGAGAATTATGACTAACAACAACAGAGCCAAGGTAGGAAACTGAAGAACTAGACTACAGTATATTCCAAATATATTTCAGATAACTTCAAGTGAAGTTCTCTTTAGAAGTCCTTTATTGCTCCATGCCTCACTGATTCTATACTCAATTTGTCACCATAATGATGTCAAGCTTTTCCAACTCTCCTGAGAACTGTAGACTTAAATGGAGTATCAATCACATATTGTTTCCTTCACTTACACCTCTTGGTCTTGATTTTTATTGTGAAGAAAAACTACCTATGACATTTAATAAAATTCAGATTTTGAAGTCTTAAGCACAAAGATTTTTTTT
>NW_007731715.1:74088-76089 GCF_000696425.1 Galeopterus variegatus
AACTACCTATGACATTTAATAAAATTCAGATTTTGAAGTCTTAAGCACAAAGATTTTTTTTTCAAGAATTTGAATTTTTAACAAAATTATCACATGATTTTGATATAAATTATACATTGGGCCCTCATAATTACCCTCCCTTATAGGGGAATAACATTCTTAAAAGTATTGTAAATACTATAGAAACAGTATAGTGTATTGGAAAAATCATTGGCTTTGAAGTCAGTCAGGTGTACATTCAGATCCTGGCTCTGTTATTAAAACTTTCTTCTTTTTCAAAAAAGATAGATTTTCTGTTTTATTTAAGGGGAATAAACACGTGTGATTGCCTATGTATGATAAGCAGGAGTGTCAAACTTTTCTTTAAAGGGTGAAATAGTAAATATTTTCAATTTTTCAATAAACACAAGGATACTTCAAAAAGCTTGTGGAAATATTTGTATTATCTTTTAATTCTATTTTTCCATGAACTTTTTGAAGTGCCCTCATATTTTGTTAGGAAAAATGTTCTTTGTCATAACTACTCAACTCTGCTGTTGTAGCATTAAAAACAGCCATAGACAGGAAGTAAGCAAATAAGACTGGTTGTGTACCAACAAAACCTTATTTACAAAATCAGGTGGTGGGCCAGATTTGGCCTGCAGGCTGTAGGTTATTGATTTCTCTAATAAAACATGAAAATGATGCAGTCAAATTTATGAATGAGTCAATTGGAAGATATAATTCACCTATCAGTTGTAATCATGTTAATAACTTTTTCTACAAGACAGAAAATAAAAACAAGACTTGATTATAGGGTCATATTGTGGAGAGATTATACACCACTATGTCAATTTCACATCTCTAATTGCTATTAATTGCTAGATCTTTTCTTATGACATGGTAGCAGTTATTTTAAAAAGGGAATTTGAGGCACAGTGGATTATTTTTCCATCTGTAGTAATTGGATTATAAGTCTATACTCTTTATAGATTTCAATGTTTTTCTATAGTTGGTATAACAAATTTTTTTAGCCCTTGGCTCTGGATTTTTTAATCACAATTTCTTAGGCAAGTGGGCTATTGGAAGATGTGACAGAAACAGAAGTTTAAGTTAACAGTAAAAAAACAAGTAACCCAAGAAAAAATGGGCAAAGGAGCTGAATAGGCATTTCTCAAAGGAAGACATATGGATGGACAACAGACACATGAAAAAATGCTCACCATCACTCAGCATTTGGGAAATGCAAATCAAAACCACACCACTTTGAGATACCATCTTACTCCAGTTAGGATGGATAATATTCAAAAAACTGAGAATGATAAATGCCGGCAAGTTTGTGAAGAAAAAAGAATCAACCCTCCTTCACTGTTGGTGGGACTGAAAAATGGTGCAGCCTTTATGGAAAATAGTATGGAGGCTCCTCAAACAATTACAGATAGATCTACCATATGATCCAGCTATTCCACTGCTGGGAATATACCCAGAGGAATAGAAATCATCATGTTGTAGGGATCCCTGTACTCCCATGTTTATTGCAGTACTATTTACAATAGCCAAGAGATGGAACCGGCCCAAATGTCCATCATCAGATGAGTGGATAAGGAAAATGTGGTTTATATACACAATGGAATACTGCTCTGTTATAAAAAAGAAGGAAATACTACCATTTGCAGCAACATGGATGGACTTAGAGAAAATTATATTAAGTGAAATAAGCAGGTGTAGAAAGAGAAATACTGCATGTTCTCACTTATTTGTGGGAGCTAAAAATAAATAAATATACAAACAAATAAATGGCAGGAGAGAAGACACAACAATCACAATTCCTTGAACTTGTTAAGACAAGTAAACAGATATGATGTTGATGGGGGGGGGAGTGGGGAGAGGGAGGCAGGAAAGGAAGAATTGGTAAAGGGACACAAAAATCAACTGCATTGTATATATTGATAAAGTAAAATAAAAATAAATAAATAATTTTTAAAAGAAAGCTGTGGCATGATTGGCTGTGTACTTTTGAAT
>NW_007731715.1:76875-78396 GCF_000696425.1 Galeopterus variegatus
GGGTGTATATTTAATTCTTTAATCCATTTTGAGTTGACTTTAGTTTATGGTGAAATGTATGGGTCTAGTTTCATTCTCCTGCATATGGATATCCAGTTATCCCAGCACCATTTGCTGAAGAGGCAGTCTCTTCCCTAGTGTACAGGCTTGGTGCCTTTGTCAATGATCATATGGCTGTAGGTGTGTGGGTTGATTTCTGGATTCTCTATTCTATTCCATTGATCAGTGTGTCTGCTCTTATACCAGTAACATGCTGTTTTGGTTATTGTAGCTTTATAATATAGTTTAAAGTCAGGTAGTGTTATGCCTCCAGCTTTATTTTTTTGGCTTGGAATTGCTTTGGCTATGTGTGGTCTTTTGCTATTCCATATAAATGTCTGGATAGATTTTTCCATTTCTGAGAAAAATGTCATTGGAAGTTTGATGGGGATTGCATTGAATTTGTAGATCACTTTGGGCAGTATGGATATTTTCACAATGTTGATCCTTCCAATCCACGAGCATTTCCATCTTCTTGTGTCTTCTTTAATTTCTCTCAGCAGTGGTTTGTAGTTCTCATTATAGAGATCTTTCACATCCTTGGTTAACTCAATTCCTAAGTATTTTATTTTTTTGGTGGCAATTGTAAATGGGAAAGCTTTCTAGATTTCTCTTTCTGAATATTCACTATTGGAGAATAGAAATGCCACTGATTTTTGTGTGTTGATTTTGTATCCTGCTACTTTGCTGAAATCATTTATCAACTCCAAGATTTTTTTTGTAGAGGCTTTAGGCTGTGATCATGTCATCTACAAACAGGGACAGTTTGACTTCGTCTTTTGCAATCTGGATGCCCTTTATTTCCTTCTCTTCTCTGATTGCTCTTGCTAGTACTTCTAACACTATGTTGAATAGGAGTGGTGAGAATGGGCATCCTTTTCATATCAAACTAAAAAGCTTCTGCACAGCAAAAGAAACAATTAACAGAGTTAAAAGACAACCAACAGAGTGGGAGAAAATATTTGCAAAATATATATCTGACAAAGGATTAATATGCAGAATATATAAGAAACTGAAATAACTTTACAACAAAAAAGCAAGCAACCCAATTAAAAATGGGCAAAAGAACTAACTAGGCATTTCTCTAAGGAAGATATATGAATGGCCAACAGGCATATGAAAAAATGCTCAACATCACTCAGCATTTGGGAAATGCAAATCAAAACCACACTGAGATACCATCTCACCCCACTTAGGATGGCTAATATCCAAAAGACTGTGAAGGATAAATGTTGGCAAAGTTGTGGAGAAAAATGAACTCTCATACATTGTTGGTGGGACTGCAAAATGGTGCAGCCTCTATGGAAAATGGTATGGAGGTTCCTCAAACAATTGCAGATAGATCTACCATATGACCCAGCTATCCCACTGCTGGGAACATACCCAGAGGAATGGAAATCATCAAGTCGAAGTTATACCTATTCTCCAATGTTCATCGCAGCACTCTTTACAATAGGTAAGAGTTGGAACCAGCCCAAATGT
>NW_007731715.1:79559-80838 GCF_000696425.1 Galeopterus variegatus
ATATCACATGTTTTCACTTATTTGTGGGAGCTAAAAATAAATAAATAAATACACAAAAAAAAACGGGGGGGGGGAGGGAAGAAGACATAACAATTACAATCCCTTAAAGTTGATACAACAAGCGAACAGAAAGGACTTTGCTGGGAGGGAGGGGGAGAGGGAGGAGGGAGGGAGGTTTCAGTAATGGGCCACAATAATCAACCACATTGTATAGTGACAAAATAAAATAAAATTTGGACACACACACACACAGAAAGTACATGGAAGGATTTGTTTTTTAAAAAAGCAGAGGGAAATACAAGCTTCTGCCTTCAGCAAGGTTTGAAAATAATTAAGAAGACAGAATCCAGGATAATGCTTCTCAAACTTTAATTCCCACATGAACCACCTATAAATCTTTAAAATGCATATTTTTATTTAGTGGGTGTGTATTGGGGTCCAAAATTCTGTTTTTCAACCAAGTTTCCAAGTAATGCCAACACTGCCAATCCATGGATCACACTATGAGAAACAAGAATCTGATTAAATTCTAAAGCATTCCTTTTCTCTTAAGTATCAAAGTTAAATTATTAGTCCAAAATAATGTTATAACATGCTTTTTTGTAAGATTCATGATAACTCTTAATACAAAAGCATATGAGACATAGTAAAAATAAAGTGAGAAATTAAAATACACTGCTAGTGAAAACCACTCAATCACAAAGCAAGACAGTAATATTGAAAAAAAAGGAAAAAGATTAACAGAACAACCATAACAAAGGAACAAAATAGCAGTAACAAGTCCCTATATATCAATAATAACTCTAAACAGATTAAATGTCCCAACTAAAAGACACGAAGTAACTCAATGGATTATAAAACAAGAACCAACATTATGCTGCCTACAAGAACCAACATTATGCTGCCTCACTTCACCTATAAAGAAACACACCAGCTGAAAGTGAAGGGATGGAAAAAGATATTACACTCAAATGGAAACCAAAAAAGAGAGGAGTGGCTATACTTATGCCAGACAAAATAGGCTTCAAGCCAAGGAAAGTAAAAAGAAGATAAGGAAGCTCATTATATAATGATAAAGGAATTAATTCAACAAGAGGATATAACAATTCTAAATATATACATACCTGACTCTGGATACCCAGTTATACAAACCAATTATTATTAGACCTAACAAGAGAAATAGATTCCAACATAATAATAGTTGGGGACTTTAAGACCCCACTTTCAGCAAAGGACAGATCATCCACACAGAAACTTAACCAGAAAACATCAGAATTAA
>NW_007731715.1:82259-83616 GCF_000696425.1 Galeopterus variegatus
AAAATGAAAACATAACATATCAGAGCCTATGGGATACAGCAAAAGCAGTTCTAAGAGGGAAGTTTCTATTTATAGCAATAAATACCTACATCAAAAAAGAAGAAAGACTTCAGATCAACAACCTAACATTACCCCTCAAGGAGCTAAAAAAACAAGAGCAAACCAAACCCAAAATCAGTAGTAGGAGAGAAATAACAAAAAAGATCAGAGCAGAAATAAATAAATTAGAAATTTTAAAAAGAATACAAAAGATCAATGAAACAAAGAATTGGTTTTTTGAAAAGATAAACAAAATCAATAAACCATTAGCTAGACTAAGGAAGAAAAAGAAAGAGAAGACTCAAATTAAAATCAGAAATGTAAAGCAGACATTACAACTGATACCACAGAAATACAAAGGATCATAGGAAACTACTAAAAACAACCATATGCCAACAAACTGGAAAACTTAGAAGACATGGATAAATTCCTGGACACATACACCTTACCAAGATTGAATCATGAAGAACTAGGAAAATTTAAACAGACCAATAACAAGTAAAGAGATTTAAGCAGTAATAAACGTCTACCAACAAAGTAAATCCCAGGACTAGATGGCTTTACTGCCAATTTTTACCAAACATTTAAATAACTACTATCAATTCTTCCCAAACTCTTCCAAAAAATTGAAGAGGAGTGAATACCTCCAGACCCATTCTATGGGGCAAACATTAATCATATACCAAAACCAGAAAAAGACACAACAAAAAAGACAACTACAGGTCAATATCCCTAATGAACACAGATATGAAGACTCTCAATAAAATACCTGCAAACAGAATTCAACAGCACATTAAAAAGATCATTCACCATGATCATACTGGGATTCATTCCAGGGATGCAAGGATGGTTCAACACATGCAAATGAATAAATATAATACTTCATATAAACAAAGTGAAGGGAAAAAATCATATGATCATTTCAACAGATGCAGAAAAAGCATTTGATAAAATCTGACACTGCTTCATGACAAAAACACTCAGCAAATTGGGTATAGAAGAAATGTATCTCAAATATATTATTATTGTTAATAAACAATAAAGGCCATACATGACAAACCCACTGCAAATATCATACTGAATGGAAAAAAATCAAAGGCTTTTCCTCTAAGATCTGGAACAAGACAAGGATGCCTGCTTTCCTCACTCTTATTCAACTTAATACTGGAAGTTCTAGCCATTGCAATAAGGTAAGAGAAAGCAATAAAGGGTATCCAAATTGGAAAAGAGGAAGTCAAACTATCCTTATTTGCAGATGACATGATCCTGCACATGGAAAAATCTAAAAACCAAAAGACTCCACCAAAAAAAAAAAAAA
>NW_007731715.1:84352-86892 GCF_000696425.1 Galeopterus variegatus
GACATGATCCTGCACATGGAAAAATCTAAAAACCAAAAGACTCCACCAAAAAAAAAAAAAAATTACTAGAACCAGTAAATGAATTCAGTATAGTGGCAGGATATAAAATCAACACACAAAAAACAACAGCCTTCCTATATGCCCATAATGAAATAGCCAAAGAAGAAATCAATAAAATAATCCCATTCACAACAGCTACCAATAAAAGAAAATACCTAGAAGTAAATTTAACCAAAAAGGCAAAAGATCTCTACAATGAAAATGATAAAACATTGGTGAAAAAAATGGAAGAGGACACAAATAAATGGAAAGACATCCCACGTTCTTGGGTTGGAAGAATTAACATCATCAAAATGTCCATATCACCCAAAGCAATCCACATATTCAATGCAATCTGTTTTAAAACACCAATGACATTCTTTACAGAAATTGAAAAAACAATCCTAAAATTTGTATGTAACAACAAAAGACCCTGTATAGTTAAAGCAATCTTGAACAAAAAGAACCAAGTTGGAGGCATGACACTTCCTGACTTCAAAATATACTATAAAGCTATAGTAACCAAAACAGCATGATACTTGCATAAATAAATAGAAAAATATACCAATGGAACAGAATGGAGAGCTCTGAAATAAACCCATGCACTTACAGTCAACTGATATTCAACAAAGGTGCTAAGAATATATAGTGGGGAAAGGACAGCCTCTTCAATAAATGGTGCTGGAAAAATTGGATATCCATGTGCCAAAGATAGAAACTAGACATCTATCTTTCACCATACACAAAAATCAACTTGAAAAGAGATGGAAGGCCTAAATTTAAGACCTGAAACTATGAAGCTAGTAGAAGAAAACTTAGAGGATATGCTACTCAAATTGGTAGTTGGGCAATGTTTTTTTGAATGAGACTACTATGGCACAGGCAACTAAAGCAAAAGTACACAAATAGGGCTACATCAAACTTAAAACCTTCTGCACAGCAAGAGTCAGTATCAACAAAGTGAAGAGACAACCTAGAGAATGGGAGAAGGTGTTTGCTAACTGCATATCATACAAGGGACTAATATCTAGAATATATAAAGAACTCAAACAACTCTACAGCAAACAAACAAACAAACAAAACACAACAAATAACTCAATTTAAAAAAAAGGCAAAGGACCTGAACACGCATTTCTGCAAAGAAGACATACGAATGGCTAACAAGCACATGAAAAAATGCTCAGCATCACTAATCATCAGGGAAATGCAAATTAAAACCACACTGAGATATCATCTCGCCCCAGTTAGAATGGCTATTATCAACAAGATAGAAAATAACAAATGCTGGTGAGGATTTGGAGAAAAGGGAACCCTCCTACATTGTTGGTGGGAATGTAAATTGGTACAGCCATTGTGGAAAACAGGATGGAGGTTCTTCAGAGAACTAAAAACAGATTTACCTTAAAACCTAGTTATCCCACTATTGGGTATATATCCAAAGTAAATGAAATCAATATAGGAAAAAGATACCTGCACTCCCATGTTCACTGCAGTGTTATTCACAACAGCCAAGAGATAGAATCAACCTAAATGCCCATTAATGGATAAAAAACCCACTGTGGTATACGTACACAATGGAATGCTATTCAGCTATAAAAAGAAATGATATCCTGTCATTTGCAGCAACATGGACGGAACTGGAAACCATCATGTTAAGTGAAGTAAATCAGGCACAGGAAGACAAATACTGCATGATCTCACTTCTATATGGAATAACAACAAAAAATATGGTCTTTTATAGAGAGTAGAATAAAGATTACCAGAGGCCAGAAGGGGAGGGGGGTTGGGGGAAAATGAAGTGGTGGACTAACAGGTACAAAACTATGCTATCTACCCTAAGTGAATTATTGTGCAATATATGTATGTGTTGAAGCAACACATTGTACTCCACAAATACATACAAGTAAATGTTAAAATTTTAAAAAGTAATAATAAAGCAATTGGAGATTGACTGGAAAGCTCAGCTAATGTAAAAGAAAGAGTATAGGATAGCTTACTATCCTCTAAACTCGCCTTGATAACTCTTTAGTACTATTGTGACTGTCTTCCCCAGGGATCCCGAAACCCATCAAGTTTACTTTCATAGCAACGGGTATCACTCTTTATTGTAATTACTTTCTGTTCCCCTCAATTACTTGAAACAACTCTCTATATGTGTCTAATTTTAATGTTTTGGTACTTCTTTTGCCTGATTCTTTGGGGGTATAGAAAGTTCTCAATAAATGTATGATGAATGACCTATGCTCTCAATTTGGATAGTGTGGAAAATATGTCAGTATCTTTACCAAACTTCCACAAGTTATAAGTAAAGAAAGCAATATTCATTCACTTGTTTGTTTTTATTGATAACACAGAGTGAATAACCTAGTCAACTGCACTTTCTGGCTACTGGATTTCAGACAAATAGAAAATAAATTTATGCAAATGTGTAAAACTGAAAAGATTATCTATATTTACCTTTCCTCCTTTCTTTCTCACCACCCCCATCCTGTACCTTTGCC
>NW_007731715.1:87688-88762 GCF_000696425.1 Galeopterus variegatus
TGACATTATTATCCTTAAACTATTATTTTCCTAGTTCATATAATCTCCCTTTGAAGGTTCTTTGCATGCTACATTTGATTTTAAGGTCTAATCCAAAATGAAATTTAACATTCTCTTTGCTTTATGTAAAAATGTCACTGACTTTCTCTTAAATTATCCAAGAAAATACAAATTACCAAAATTCAAACTTATTTGAATTGTTTTTAAGTGATGCCAGGCAATACATATATAGAATGTGGACAGTTTTAGCTTCAAATCATGTACTTGCAAAAAATTAGTAAATGACTTAATATAAGAGGGGGTATGGAAAATATTTGTTCACTTTAATTATAGGCTTAAATGTTTAAATGCTACAAATGCTATAATAATACTTTTTACTTTACTTTTTTGATGTCTAAGCAACCAAACTTTTTTAAAATGTGAAAACTCAGTATCTCTTTAAAGTTGGACTTCTTTCTCTCCCCTTGGCATCATTTACAGATTGATAAAAACACAGTGATAAGTGAATGCCTTCCTGGGGGCAGGAAATGTACCCTTCATGCCAGAATAGTTCTGAAAATGGTAAGCACAGTTTCTCCAAATTTCTTGCTTGTTTTCTCTGTAACTGTTAATTATAATGACATATGGAAATGTTTTCTTTAAATGATACTCCTGGTCTGCTATTGAGTATTTATTAATACTTTTCCTTTATTTTATTTATTATTATGAGGATGAAACAATTTGGCATCTCTTTTTCCACCACTTAATGTTATTTTAAGCAACAGATTGTTTTCTGTTATTTGACAGTGTTCTGGAAACCACCTACTCATTCATGTGGTCAGACCACTGTGGTGAACTAAAGACCACCATTACTGTTTGTTTAGTGCTTACATTTTGTTCAGCAAAGGTTTCATATTAGTGACTACTCTGGGAGATGCATCTCAGATAATTATGGCAGGAAAACAGTGCAGGGAAGTCTAAATGATGCATCCCTAGACTGGAATTTTCAATCTTGCCTTCCAGTGAAGAAGTGTTGTCACTACGTTCACATCTTTCTCTACACTATCTCATAAGTATGGAAAGATTTTTTTTTTT
>NW_007731715.1:88960-109282 GCF_000696425.1 Galeopterus variegatus
AGCAAAGGTTTCATATTAGTGACTACTCTGGGAGATGCATCTCAGATAATTATGGCAGGAAAACAGTGCAGGGAAGTCTAAATGATGCATCCCTAGACTGGAATTTTCAATCTTGCCTTCCAGTGAAGAAGTGTTGTCACTACGTTCACATCTTTCTCTACACTATCTCATAAGTATGGAAAGATTTTTTTTTTTAATGTAGATGAAAAAATTTATGCATTCGGTCTTTAATGATTTTACCTTCATTGATTTAATAGGTTGTGAGAATATTTTGCTTGAAGGCTCTGTTATACTATTCTTAGATTTCACTTGTTTGCAGCTCCCATTAATTTATTTACTTTTAAAAATATATATTTTATGTAGACAACGGTGCTGTGGCAGTGTCTAAGGCCCTATACAGCTCTTCCATTAAAGTTATCTACTCTGTTTGTGACATGCTAGCTTAGCAGGCCCAGTAGGCCATTAGGAAAATAAGCAAATTCTTATCTGAAAGTCATTAATTAGAATCACTCATTCTCATTTCTCTACTGCCTGGAAGTCGGTCCTTTTCTCATCCAGGAAAATATTTTGATAGAGAATTAAGTGCTGGTGAAAGCAAATACGTGGTAGATGGATTGGAATGGGGAGGGGACGAAAACTACATTTATCTGTGTAATCACTGAGGGGTTGACAAAGACAAAGTTATTGACTAGCTGCTGGCATTTCCATAATTTAATGCTTAGTTTTGATGTAGAAATAGCAGGTCCATAGCCAATCCATTCTGCTTCACTGATGGGGTTTCGAAACAATGCCAGCTAATGAGCAGCTTTAGGTAACAGATTATTAGTACACAGTTTCTGACAATGACCTATGGAAGTCATCTAGAACTGCAAATAAAAACTGTTAGCCATTACAAATCTGATAGATCTTTTAAATTCAGTAAATTAGCTGAAGATTATACTCCCTCCTCCAATGTCAATGTCAGGGAAATATCCTAATCTAAAATTGTTAATAGCAGACTCAGGGAATGACTAGCATAAATTCTGGCAGCCGTATTCCCCACTGATGTTCAAAGTGCATAAATGAGCAAAGTCTGAAGAATCAAGGAGTTATTCTAGCAGAAGGAAAAAAAGCAGGCATTTTGGAAAATCATGCCATTTTTGTAACATTATATGTGCACATGAGGAAATTAATCATCATAACCTATTACTTTCCATCAAATTTGTTATTCATAATTAAACTGTGATATACATCCTGTTTCATACCCATAAGGCGTTGTTTGTTCAACTATCTCATACAGAAAAACCATGAAGTAAAATTAGATCTATCTCTCAGTTCCAAGTCAGCACACTATTCTTAATATTCAATTTAGAAACTGAGTTAACACCATAATATAAATTGTTGAGTGATTCATTAAAGGCATCATCTTATAGAACTCACATTATTTCATTTGTGTCGACAAGGACAGATTGAGAGTTTGGGGTTGTTTAGTCAATGGTCCCAGTGCTCTGTGATGTTTTCTTGGAATGTTTGTGATCTCTGATCACACTGCTGAGTGAGAAACTTCCATCAAACCCCTCAGAGATTCTGTCCCAATGCCCAGATAGTGCTGAGCTACAGGGAGAAGATATGCAAACCCAGAGCCAGCAACCACACTGGCTGATAGTTCTCCCCACAGCTCCAAGACATGAAAAGACAAGAGAAGGGACAGCTCTTAGTGGACCTTTTACTCTCCTTAACTGAAAATGTCCTGGAACATGCATCATTGCTGACCTTTAACTCTCCCCTGAGGGAAAAGGCCAGCAGAGTGTGGTTTACAGCAGTTTCTGTTTAGTACTGTAGATCAGAAAAATCAAGAATAATATGTCCATCAGATAAAATCAATATCATTAAAATTAAACTACAGAAAACAATAAAATTGTGCTTGCTACTTATAAATGCACTTCAACTATTACTTCTGAAGATTAAATAATGTATAGATTCCTTTTAAGAGGAAAAATTGTTCTCACAGACCAGAGAATGAGTCCATGAATCGAACTTTGAGATTCTCCAACTTAAGAACATGTCTTTCAGGTGCAAATTAACAATGCAAAAAATATATATCTTGGCTTTATATGTGATAAAACAAATTTTTTTAAAAGATTAAAATCAAAAGAAAAGCAAAGAAAGATCCTATAGATCTTGTATAGGGTCCTAAAGCAGGTCTCTAGTCTGATATCTGTGTAATCTGACAACACACTTCTGAACCCAGAAGTTGTTTAGTAAACTGCTGAAAGAATTCATAAATTTTCAGAAACTGCCTAATTTAAAGTTAGTAGTGTCACAGAGCCTGTGAGCGAATGTGACTCAATCTGCTTTTCTGATAATTCAATAATGCACGTAATTAATAATGGCATACCTATGCCCTAATTATGACATATTCTAGTATCATCATTTTGATAGAGATTAGCGGGAACAAATCACTAGATTAACAATGTAAAGAAAATGGTCACTGAGTCATAGCCAAAATATTGTAAGACCTGGGGAGCACATGATGATTTTTGGTGGAAAGATTGATAACTGTGAATACTGGACATGGGAGGAAGGTCAGTGAATCTCTAGTGTGATAACACAGTCACGAGGAACTCGTCATCTGACTTCTTGCTGATCTGGCTACTTAAATGCACCCATGGGATGAAAATGAGGTAATGATGAAAGCCTTTTGTAAAACCTAAAACTGTCCTCATTTAGAGGAACAAATGCAGAGACCCTGATTTCAATATAACCATTTTCTAAAGTACTGAGGGAATAAGGTATGGTTTATTAAAGGAGGTTTTTATTTCTCTCCAGAAAATCTCAATTTTCAGAGATCCCCAAATTAGGAAGGAAATGCAGAGTTTAGTTTAAAGAGGCAGTGAGGAGACAAACAAAAGGGTATTTAGCTACCCCTCTGACTCATAATTCTATGCAGACTAAAATTTATCAGCCAAACACTGTCATTGCCACACTAGAAAGGAGTAAGGTCGGTTGGCTAGAATGCTAACAGAGCTTCCATCAGGAATTGACCCTGTATGGGATAGTTATATTTCATCATTATAAGCCCAATTCTCTAATTCTTGACAGCTTTTTTCATAAGCACTGACTGAGGGTCATAGAAGGGGCCAGATATTCTGTTATCACCGTAAAGCCATCAACAAGTTTCTTTAAACATACATCTTCTATGTATATAGAAAGTACAAGCATATTTGTGAACTGTCTGTTATTTGTCATATTAATAATATTTTTCTGGGTGTCCACTATGGACCAAGTGCTATGCTAAGAGCCTTATATACCTTATCTTAATGAACTTTTATACTAATGTTGGGAGTAGGTATTAAACCAAATGCGTGAGATGCTTAAAGTATCACAGCTGGTAAGTGGGAGACAAGATTTGAAACCAGTTAGTCTGTTTCTTATTCTTACATTCTAAGCCACTTTTTTGTATTACTATTCCATTATTTTTTGTTTATATGTAGCCTTTCAAGACTAGGTGATACATTTCATAAGAGTTTGTTGATTCATAGGTTAATTTAGGCTGTGGGTTTTAAATCTAGATGATAAGCCAAAGATTTGGGATTTCAGGTCCAATTATAACTGACCCACTTTGGCTGCCCTACTACAAGAAATTCAGCAGATATAATTTTTTCTTGTTCTCTGCTGTGAATAATCATGTGGATAGGTCTACATGAATGATATAAGAACTCATTGAATAAATCATTTATATACTATATATATATATATATATATATATGCATCATATACAGTTAGGTCTGTGTGGTGTTTTGGCCTGTGTTATTATAACAGGAAACAAATTTTCAAGGACAAACACCTTTTTCTTCTTAAACAGCCATAGCTTAGATGTCAGAAGCATTGTTGTTCAGGATAAGACTATATATAAATGCATATAATATATATATGCATCATATACAGTTAGGTCTGTGTGGTGTTTTGGCCTGTGTTATTATAACAGGAAACAAATTTTCAAGGACAAACGCCTTTTTCTTCTTAAACAGCCATAGCTTAGATGTCAGAAGCATTGTTGTTCAGGATAAGACTGGAGAGGTAGAAATGGGACTCTCTCTCTCTCTCTCTCTCTCTCTCTCGCACACTCACCAGAGCAGTGGGAATCTGGATCTCCAGATTACATGGGCAGAGGGTTTGGAAAGGTTTGATTGGGCAATGTCATTAGACTAAAAGGTCATTTTGTAAATCAGTGGTCCTGATGTGTCCTTGGTTCTTATGACTATGTCTGGTGTATTCAATTCTAGTCTGAGCATCACATTTTAAGAGGATATTGCAAGTCTCAGACACAGAAGAGAGTAGAAAGACGAAGATCTAAAAATCGCACTAATATTAAAATGGCCAAAAAGTACGGGTGAGTTAAGAAAAATGAACGAAAGTCTTAGTTAAATGACAATTGTCACCAGGTATTTGAAGGATTGTTATGTAGAAGCAGAAAAGTACTGGGATCTATAAGCTACCAAGGACAGAACTAGAACCAATGTGTAAATGTTACAGAGAAGTAGATACCGTTCAACTCATTAACAGTTTTCAACAACGGAAGAGGCTGCCCTAAATTCACAGAGAAAGTGGGAAATGAAAGGTGCTTTAAAATTCTTCTATTTGCTCCTTAACTTTACAGATGAGCAAATTATAGTTTGGCAAGATTAAGTGATTTATTCAAGTTGATGAAAACTAACGGTGGATGCAGGCTTACAACTCCTTCTCTTGTACAACCTAGTGTTCCTTTCACTACTGCATGCCATCTCTAAAGCAGTGAACTTGTCATTGTTTTCATTTATTCAGAAAATGTTTAATAAATATTAAAATGCAGCCCACTAGGAGCTTTGTAAAAAAGATCATAACATTGTGCATAACTTGTTGGAGACTTGTTTAATTTGGGGTAACAGATGACTAACACAGAGACTGGCATATAGGTATCGCCGCTATTGTTAGGGGACAAGACCAATTCTAGTCGTTTGAAGCGTCTTGTATGATTCTCTTTTTCTTCTTCAATTAAATCTTTTCCGTTTAATTAAATGTTCATTAGTTTAATTAAAGCTATTGTTCATGGTAGAAAGAATGATATAAACTCAAAGTGATTTTTGTATATATATTCTCTATTTAAGAATAGAGGCTTCAAATTCATTATCAAACTATATCATTTTAAATTAAATTTCTTAATAAATATACTTGGGTATGAATTCAATGGAAAATATTTTGAAAAAAAATTAACACCCCAAACTCTAAAAGCATTCTAGTGGTTTTGGAATACTGAAACTGTTTGGGAGTTAATTACTGCCAAGGATTTTTCAGTAATAATTTCTAACCACACCTGCCCCACAATGAATTCAATGGAAAATATTTTGAAAAAAAATTAACACCCCAAACTCTAAAAGCATTCTAGTGGTTTTGGAATACTGAAACTCTTTGGGAGTTAATTACTGCCAAGGATTTTTCAGTAATAATTTCTAACCACACCTGCCCCACAAATCTTAAATGCTATTCAAAGCAACTTTCCCTCCCATACATAAGTTAACAGTGACATCTTGTGGCCAATTTTTACTTTAAAAATATATATAGAGAGAGAGAGTGAGAGAGTACAGAAATAATGTATTTCTGTTTTATTGCAAAAATATCCAATTTCTCCTTACACTTTCAAATATTTTTATGGTTCTTATGCAAATATTCTTTAATTGTTGTTAAACTACTTGCTTAAAATCATAAAAACATAAGCCATGTTGATATCATGGGTTGAGAATGGCACTTTACCTCGGTGGTCTTCTTTCTAAAAGCCCATGACCCCAGTCTAACCATGAGGAAAATATCAGACAAATTCAACTTGGAGGCAGTCTCCATATGCCCTGACTGATACTCCTCAAAACAGCCAAAGTCATTAAAAACACCGAAAATCTGCAAACTTATCACAGATCAAAGAATAAAAAACATGAAATTAAATGTATTTTGATTTGTAGATGGAATTCTTCCACCGAAAAAAGGAATTATGGAAAACCTAGTGAGATCCAAATAAAAAAATGGAGTTTAGTTAGTAGAAATGTTTTTCCATTGTGACTTGGCGATATAAAATGTTAACAATAAGGAAAACTGGCTGAGTGGTATACAGTAACAGAACTCTGTAACATCTTTGCAACTGCTCTGTAAATCTAAAACTATTTTGAAAAATTTAAAGTTTATTTAAGTTAGAAAAATTTTCTCAAATTATAAAATATTATTTGTTTTATGAAGTGGGACATATTGCCCTTTCCAAAAATAAGAAACAAAATACAACCAAAAGAAAAAGATTTTGCAATTTCTAAATATTCCAGGTCTTATGTAGTAAACATATTGCTGTAAAAATGCAATTAATAAAACTCTTATTTCTTTAGAGAAAATCTTAGGGCTTTACCCAAATGCCACATTCCTGACTTCCTCTCCTTGGATCTCTCCAACCACAAACAAGACAATTGAATTTTGGAATTATATGCACAGTGGAAGTAGCTCCTGCTGCCTTTGATGTTATCGCCTGCCTTTCATCCACCTTCATCTTCTTCCACTCTCCTCCTTAGATGAGGAGATTCCCCTCATCTAAGAACTTTTGCACTTGATGTCCTGTCTGCCTAAAACCTTTCTGTCCTCAGATACCTTCATGGCTCACTCTTCCTTCCATTAAGTTTTCTGTTGAAATGTCCCTTATCAGGGAAGTCTTTTTTGATCAACTTATATAGAAAAGCAACCTCCACTGTCACTCTCTGTTCCCCTGCTCTACTTTATTAGCCTTATTTGTTTATTTTCTATCTCTCTGGGCCAGCACATAAACTTCATGAAAGTAAGAGTTTTGTTTGTTTTGTCAACAGCTGAATCCCCAATGCCTGGCATAGTCTCAATCACATGAGAGGCACTCCATAATATTTGTTCAATGAAGCTAAATTCTTCTCACCTGAAACCTGTGCCTACCATTCCAGTCCTGCTAACTGGATATACAAAGAGGAGAAACCTGATCTGTCTCCCACATGACATTCTATACAAGTGACCCATTTCTCACCTCTCTCTCCCTCTTTGCTGAGGTTCTATACACTATGAACTGGCTATCGCCATCTACACCAGCTTCCTTCTTTGCAGGACTCTGTGTTCTGGAAGCTGAGCCCTATAATCTGCTTCTTCTGGGCTCCCTTGCTGATTGGCTCCTAGCTGAGTTTGGACAAAGGGTAAGAGGAGAGGGAAGTTAGGAGATTTCTTCTTCATGTTCTTCCTGTTTTGTATCTGTATGTCCCCATGACTAGAGCTCCCATCAGGTGGGCCCTCCTTCAGGGTACAGGCCTCTCTGAGTTCCAGTGAGGCTTTGTTCTCCTTGGCCCCTGCAGGACTTGGTGTTTCAACCCTTGTCTATTCTTATAACGTTGCCCACATGTCTATAAGTAGTCTCTTAATAAAATATTTTCATTTCTATCATATGGGGTAAATATTTTTTCCAGCCATGACCCAGAATGATACCCTAGCGCAGTGGTTCTCAAACTTTAGCATGTATCAGAATGACCTCCAGGGCTAAAATATGGATTGCTGGGCATCACGCCACAGAGTTCCTGATTTAGAAGATCTTGGGTGGAGTCCCCAAATTTACATTTCCAATAGGTTCTCAGTGATGCTGATACTGGTAACCTGAGGACCACCCAGTGACCATCGCTGTCCTCCAGTATATTCTTTCATGATTTTAATTGATACTGTCTGATGTCATAAATGAAAACTTCCCACAGATATGAAATAGATATTGCACGAATGCTGCAGGAGCAGAAGGTGAGAGCAAGCTCAAGGAAAATAGTGCCTGTTATCTCATAGAATGTACAGACTATTTCATCTTCCTGATCCCTATTACTAATATCACAGAGTGCTGGATGGTCATAGCAACAGCTAAAATGTATTAAACACTAACAATGTGCTTGTCACTCTTCTATGTACTCTGGAGTAGTATCATCACATTTAAACATAGCAACATCCTTATCAAGTAAATGTGTTGTTATTTGCATTTTAAACATGAGTAAAGGGGACACAGAAAGCTTAAGTGACTAACCCGAGATGGCAAAGCTAATAAGTAGTACAACCATGATTTGGACCTAGACAGTCACAAATAATGACTCCAATGGACATGTGTCTCCACTAATCTGAAAAGGAGATGCTCGTGGGATCAGAACACATGGGTCATTGTCCTCTGTCTAACCTACATTGTCGAGTGAATAAAACCTGAGGTTTTATTCCTAGTGTTCCCTTATAACCTAAAGACCACGGTCATAAAAGTGCTACTTCTCTTTTCACATAGATTCATGGTAGTTGTGATGGTATTTTCTAATTAATTCAATATGCAACTAATTTAAGCACTTGAATGAAATAGATTGATGTCAAGTGTCGATAATGAATAAAGTGAATAAACTAGTTTTCTTTGTAGATATCCAGGTGCTATAAATTCTAAGGATCTTCGTCATCCATTTTTTAAACTAGAGATTGAAGTCTCTTCTTTTTTGTGATACATTAAAGTTCAGATTCAATGTACAACAGGCATTTTGGTGGCTATTAATACTTGAAAATTAATGTACGAAAACCAAATCAGAATAATGAGGGTAGCTTCTGTGTGCACATACGTGTATTTGTGTGTGCAAGTGTGAACTTATAAACACATATACATAAATCTTCTTCCTACTCACACTAGACCCCATGGGATTATTCTAATCATTCATCTATAAACCTTAATGTCCCATCTCCTCTTGACTTTTTGCATACCCTTCTAAGGTATCCCCATATCCTGCTAAGGTATCCCCATCTGTCTTTTCTACTCCATTGCTGGAAAAAAATTAAACATTGTCTAGATTTTTGCCAGCAAATTCAAATTTCTACTCAATATTGTTGGCTACTCCTCCAACAATATTTTAACGGTCAGCATTCAGCCTAGAAATTTAGAGCAAAAAGAGAATTTATACATGGAATCGGAGACAGGAAGTCTGCTTTCAGAAATCCAGAAATGTAGCTATGAGAGAGAGGTCACCACCATTGATCTCAGCTGCCTGTAGTACAGAAGGGAATAATTTATTAGTCATCGGAAAAATCATGAAAATAGACCCTTATCTCACATCATACACAAAAATTAATTCCAGGTGAGACAGGCATAAAATGTGAAAAAAATGTATTATAAAAATTTGGAAGATAATATATCTATAACATCAGGGTTGAGAAGTATTTCTTAAACCAGATTTTAAAATGAGCAAAAAGGAAATATCACCACATTGAAATTAGAAATTCTGTTTGTTTAGTGATATAATAAAGAAAGTGAAAAGTCAAGCCACAAACTGGGAATTGTATTTCAAATTATTTTTAAAAAAAGATGAACAAATTCCAAACAGGCGTTGAAATTCTGTTTGTTTAGTGATATAATAAAGAAAGTGAAAAGTCAAGCCAGAAACTGGGAATTGTATTTCAAATTATTTTTAAAAAAAGATGAACAAATTCCAAACAGGCGTTTTATAGCAGGGGAAACAGAAATGAGTTTTAAACATATTAAAACATGCTCAAATTAACCAGTAAGAAGGGAAATACAAATTAGAACCACAAAAATATGTAATTTTACATTTTATACCAAAAGAGCAAAAACTTAAAAGTCTGACACTATCAAATGTTGCTGATGATAAATTGCGGGTAAATGGAAACAATTTCTTAAAAAAACAATTTGACATCCCACTAAAATTGAAAATGATTCAGCCATTCCACTTCTGGCATATATCATAGAAAAGTGTATGTTCAAGGAGTATTGTTTGAAAGAGCAAAAAATGAGAAATAATGCAAACATTAAACAACAGAAGAATTAGTGTATTGTGGTCTATTCGTAGAATGCAATACGATATAACATAAAAATAAACTACAACATTCAACTGGATATATCTCAGAAACTTAAAGCTGAATGATTAAACCCATCACAGAATAAAACACAAAGCACGACTTCATTTATAAAAAGTTCTAAAATACAAAAAACTAAACAATAAATAGTTGAGTCTGCCATGAATGGTTGCACAAGTTGTTCACTGCACAAGTCCAAGACTGCCATTCAGAAAAAGTAGACATTAAGGAATGTTAAATATTCTGTAGCTCATAATAAAGCCACATACAAACAAAAAAATAAGAAGCACAAAGTTCAGGATAGTGGCTACCTCTGGGTGAAGAGAAGGAGGAATGGGATTGGAGTCACAGCAGAGGGGGAACTCTTCAAAGCAACTCATGATATTACTTCCTGATCTGGGTAGTGTGTATGTGGCTGTTTATTTCATTTCATTATTTAAATTTTACAAAAACTTTATTCAATACTATCTTGTAAGTATTCAACATTAAATTGCATTTTTTATTTTTATTATTTATTTATTTATTTTTATTGATAATGAATATTCATGAGATACAAAGATGATTGCCACCACTCGTGCCCAAATTGTGATGGCCAGATCCATACTGGCAGCATGCCCACTACCACAAATTGAGATTATACCCTGTATCCCCCACCCAATTATCCCCGACCTCCCTCTCCATCTCTCTTTCCCCCACCCCACTTTATATTCCTAGTATGCTTTCTCCCTCTGCAAGTCCAACACACCACTGTGGTCTTTCTTTCCTTTCTTAAAAAGACTCACTTGTTTCACTTCCTCACTTGGGTAACCCAGAGCAACCTAGTTTTCAGTTCACCCAACAATTACGTTCTCCCTAATGTCACTAATAGCTTCTTAGGTCACAAGTTAATAAGAATTATCTGCTTCTCTTTTAAGTTCTCTTCATGGTTTACCACTATTTGGGTTCCTCTAATGTGGCATCTACCAGACCACTCTTTCCTGACCTTGTTCCTACCCCTAAGGATGTTTCTCCTCCTTTCCTTTGTCAAACTTCCTCTATTCTGCTAACCCCTAAAATACTCGTGTCCACCAAGGCTCCAAACTACCTTCTTCTCATTCTAAATAGTGTCACAAGACAGTTTCACTTATGCCCATAGTTTCAATCTTCCCTCTGTAGACTCCCGCATCTGTATTTCAAGCCCAGACTTTTGTCCGGAGTTCCAGTGTCACATACCTACTAGCTGGGTCTTCCACCTAGGTTGTTGTACTAGCACTTCAATAACAAGATACCCGCAACTGCACTCATAATCTTCTCTAACCAAAATGTGCTAACCCTCCACATTGGCAAATGACTTCACCATCCCTATGGTTTCCCAGCACAGAATATTAGGGATATTAGAAGATTTCTCATTTTCTCTAATTTCCCGCATAAATGTTCAGTTGACTATACGAGGGTAATTCGAAAAGTTTATGGAAAGATTCTTATTATCTTTTAATTCTATTTTTTCATGAACTTTTTGAAGTACCTTTGTACATCCAAAATATCTCTCCTATAGAGAGATCACCATCATCACTTCAGCCAGCCTTGTTCAGACACTCATCATTTTTCTTTTGACAATTTCAATAGCACAGTCATTAAGATATCATTAATTTTCTACTTTATCCTCTCCAAATCTGAGCTTGGGTATACAGACTATTAGACTTTGGCAAAGTCTAATCAGCACAACCAGAATTCTTTGGAGTCTGTACATGATCAGATATATTCAGCGAGTAATTGGCCACCTGATAGAAAAATACATGATAAATCTAGACAGATTCTGGTGATATGCTACTTGTATTCCTCATTTCTTACTTCTAAGCCAAGTTTTTTCCTATTTTTGAAAGAAAGAAACAATCTGTATCCAATAAAGATAAATAGAAATTATGGAGAGGAAAAATACCAATAATCCCATTATGGGCTTTCAGCTTTTGTTAACATTTTATTGCACTTCTTTCCTGTGTCTTTATGTGCATATATTTCTTTCTTTTTTCTTTTTTGTGCATATATTTCTTAACAGATCATGCAGTTTATCTAGTTTTATTTTTAAATCTTGGTTTTTAGACTCATTGGTAAATAAATAGTAAATTTATAATAGTATTTTACTATTTTATAAATTTTGTTTTAATGGTTTTATAATATTTTAAGTTCAAATGTACTATGATTTATTTAATTAGTCCTCTACTATTAGGTTTTATATATCCATACATATATAAGCAGTCCTAGATGGAGGACTGCTCCCACCTGCAGTTCAACAGTTCTGGGCACTTCAAACCCTCCGGGTTAGAAAGTTGGGACTTAGATCTGCTAGAGGGTTGGATGGGGGTGATGGTCCATGATCAGTGACCCTCTCTCACTTGACCTGTGCTGAATTAAACTTTTTCCTGGGAGTGGAGCAACAATTGACTACTGTCACCATTTAAAGTTGTATCTATACTTTTTAATTTTTAAAATTATATTGAGTCGCTCTCCCCAAATTGTGAATTATTTTCTCAGGGTCATAAGTAATGTCCATATTAAAAGGCTGAACTATATTACCAACATATCCTCCAGAAAGGTGGTAACGATTTACTTTCCCATTGTGACTGTTATACTTTGATGCCTATTTATAAAGTATTTGAGACTATTATAACCATGTGGGTTATTTTAGAAAAAAAAATTTTAGGCCAACTTTTATCAATGTGAATTTGAAAGAAATATAACGAATAAGGAGAAGGAAATTATTGTTTTTGCCCCATGTCATATTGCAGACTACTTTCCATAAAACTGGGATGACTTCACTTGCCAAGGACATTTGATATATCAAATGCAGCCATATGTTAAAAATATAACAGATTACTGCCATGTGCATGAGTTAAGGAACACTGTGTTGTGTAAGTTGAATGAACATTAAAATATATGTTTTTTGCAATATTGCAGACCTGTTCACACTTTAGTGACAGAGAAATAAAAAGAATATGTAGCCTTGTGTTTGGGATAGAATTAGTTTGGTGAGACAGCTAGGCCATATTAACATCTGGTTCTATATCTGAAATTTTTTTTTCAAATTCATTGGTATCCCCTTAAGAAGACCTCGTTGGGGAAGAAAGGGAAGAGAATAAGATGTGGGGAAACTCACCAGTCTGATATTTAAGGAAGGGTCATATGCATCATCTTTTGGGGGCTCATTTCTAGATTATGAGTAGATTGTGAGTGAATCAGTGCTTCAACTGATACTCTCTTTATTTAAAATTTTGATATTTTGACCATTATGGATTTTTTTGGCAATAATTTTGATTTTTTAAAACTATTTCATTAAAATATTTATATGTTGATTACTGAGTTTTTTACCACCCCCTTTAATTTTGCTCTGGAGGTAAGTAAAACACTTGCCTTACTCATGACTCAGTGTGTGTGCCCCTTTCTTTTTCCTTCTTTGTTCAGGAGCTCAACATACTCATGGGGCCACTGAAACAGGCATAAGTTCCTACTACATCTTCCAACCAGAGCTTTCCTACGTGGGTTTTTTCATGTTTCCAAAGGCTAACTTTTTTCTTTTCTCACCACCACCAAAAGAACTCTTAAATACACTCTATCCCTAGGTGTTCGTCTCCTAGCTAGTTGTCGACAAAATAATTGACAGTCTATATTGCACATGAGTATTGAAGGTTCATGTTTCCAAAGGCTAACTTTTTTCTTTTCTCACCACCACCAAAAGAACTCTTAAATACACTCTATCCCTAGGTGTTCTTCTCCTAGCTAGTTGTCGACAAAATAATTGACAGTCTATATTGCACATGAGTATTGAAGGTTAGTTATATTTTATTCTTAGTGTACATGCATGTGTTTAAAAAGAATCTACCTAGAGATAAAATCTCTTCTCATTCATTTACTATAAAACTATGTATTCTTCTAGTGCTACAAAGATAGCTGTGAATAAGACAGATAAGACTCCTACTCTTATGGAATTTATATTACGGAAGATACATAAAGATAAGATCAGGAATGATGACATTTCATACACTTTGGCAAACAGTGAAGGGATAATAACAAAAAATACTGGTAACAAAATCAGGACCTAAAAAAGATATTGAAATGACAGAGTTATCTGATTTGGATAAGAATGAAGTGAATAGGGTAAATTTAAAGTGTTGAATTTGAATTTCAATGATAATAACTACAGAGAAGGGGCTGTAGCTTAGTCATAGTTCACATAAGAAGACATTAGAATTAGTGTCACAGAAACTCAGTATGAATTGACAGTTTGAAATGACTAACAAGTCTTCCCCAATCCCACCACTAATTCAAATAATAAGTAATATGGAGATGGATGTTTTCAAGGTTGCTGTTTTAGGGGTCCCCAAGACCACCATTAGGTTTGGTGACTTGCTAGAAGGACTATGAGACACAGAAAAGCTGTTGTACTCACTACTATGTTTTATCACAGAAAAATGATACAGATTAGAATTAGTAAAGGAAAAAAGTGCATAAGGTGGAGTATAGGAGAAAACAAGTACAAGTTTCCAGTTGTCCTCTCCCATTGAAGTTATACAAACCATGCTTAATTCTCCCAGCAATATGCGTTGACACATACAAAGTATTACACACCAGGAAGCTTACCTGAGCATTGGTGTCCAGAGTTTTTATTGGGGGTCAGTCACATAGGCATGGAGAGCCTGCTTGACTGAACGTAGTTATTCGGTCTCTAGTCCCTCCAGAAGTCAAGCTGATCATGTGTGGCTCAAGGCTCCAAGTATAAAAGATACTCTCATCAAGCAGGATATACCAGGAGCTTAGAAATTAAATCCTAGGAGCCCCAGGGCCAGTCCTTTCTTTGAATGTGCAGGAATTAAACACACCAAGCCTGGTGATTTAATCCTTAACCACACAGTTGTTTAATTTGACTGCATGAAAATGTCATACGGAATCCTGAATTTTCTGATTCTGTTATCCTTAGCATTTCTCTGATGTCTCTACTCAAGGTTCTAAATAGCTGAAACAATTTCAGGAATCACATGGGCTCATAACCGTTGATGAAGAAGATGGGGTGTGGTGTCTCATTTTATCAAAATCAAAACCCTTATCCATTCAAAAGCTTCAAGAAAAATTCTTCATCAGCATTCATTGATCAGGATAGGGTCACATGCCCATACCTGAGCTGTCAATGTAAAGCGGCTAGAATTACAACAATTAGCTCAGGCTAGACATGATCCATCCCCATGGACTGAGGGGAGTTCTTCCTTTCCAGAGCACCTCATAGGTAAATGCCTGAACACAATTTAGGCTTTTTTAGGAAGAAAAAAAGAGGGTGGTCAATGGATTCCAGAAGTATCTGCCACAACTGACACATTCCCTTCCAGTAAACCAAACCAAATAGATGAGAAGTTGTAGGAATATCAACCTCAGCTCAGTGTGTATTGAAAAACACTGTTTTACACACTGTTTTGTAGTTATTCCTAATGTGGCACTTAGTACATTGTGCTGTAATTATCTCTTTAGGACATAATCTTCACGACCATGCTTTGAGGTTATCATGAACAGAGACAAGTCCTGTTTATTTATTTATTTATTTCTATGCCTAATATTTAACATACAATAAACATTAAACAAATCTTTGATGAGAACATAACTGGATGAACAAAGCAGTCCAAAAAATAAACAGGAACTCTCTGGAAGTTGGTGAATTCTTCATCATTCAATTTATTAGTCTTGTTCAGGAGACAAGCCAGGTTTAAAAATGGGTGTTGATATGAAATATATTTTACAAATGCTTCCAATACTGGATATTTTTTTAAAAGATTGGTTTATTATGAGAACAATTTAGTTTCTAATGGTGATAATGTACTTTCTCCTCTTGCTTTGCCTCCCAAATGATAATATGAATAAAAATATAATGCTAAAACAGCATCTTATTTGATTTTTATTTTACAATGACCATGTGACAAATCCAGGCAGGTAATAATAATCCCCATTTTACAGATAAAGAAGTTGAGGCTGAGAGGGCATAAATAACTTCTCCAAAGTTACACAACTTATTAAAGTGATGGAGTTGAGAATATAACCTACATAACCTGACTTCAGAGTTCTCTTAACCTCTGTGCACTTCACATATTGACTCAGTCTTTCTTTCCTATGTTCTTTGCACCCTTTCTCTGAACCAGCAGAACTTACTTCCTTAAATCTTGAAAATTTCATCTCTATTTTTAATAGATAATTCTTTAGACATAAAGAATCTTTCAAAAATCTTCTTACTTAATATAATTGCCAGATTAACTCACACTCGCCATTACTCTGTAAGATGTACAAAACTGTAGAGGAGAAAAAATAATTTCCTATACCTTTTATAGTTCTTAATTGGAATTCCACATAGCAAAAGATAGATTAATAGGAGAAAAACACATTTATTAACATACGAGGGTACTTCAAAAATTTTGTGGAAAAATAGAATTAAAACATAATGCAAATCTTTCCAGGAACTTTTTTAAGTGCCTTCATATATACCTCACGTATGCATGAAAGAAAACCCAGAGAAATGAGTAAATTTATAGAGTAGATCTCAAAGGAAGATTTTGAATTTCAGGCTTAAATATCATCATTTGCTGAAACAACAACAAAAAAGGGAGTGGGGAAGTTACAGAGAGATGCCAGGAAAAATATACGAGTAAGATTTTTTATGCAGATTTAAATCTATGCTTTCTCCATTTAGTCATTCCTCTCTTCCTAGCACAGAGAGGGAGACATCTTTCCAAGTGGATATTTCCTTTATAGATGTAACTTTCTCTTACAAAATGTAGCTTTTCAGAGTTACTCCTATGTCTGCAGTTTCTCAAAATCACTAGCTCAAAATAATCCATGTGCCATAGAGGCACATTTTGGTCGTGCATGTTCTGGTCTCCTGCAGTCATGTTTTGGGGTGATGTGTTCTGAGCCCTGATAGCATCGTGTAGAACAAAGACAAAGTACCTCTGCTCCCACAGCCTGGATGTGCTTATTGATTTCTTCCCAAACTTATTCATACCAGCTTTATTTATTATTGTAACAATGTAATTTAACTAAATTGTTAAAAATGATAAAGGACAAAGAGGAAAGTGGAGAAAATTAAGCTTTGCAATAATGAAAACTAAGCTTAAAGAAAACCTGATAAGTGTGAGTTGCCTCCAGACAATCATTGTTGAGTTAGATGGTTCTGAGGTAGTATTGAAATACAGGGGAGGAGAGAAAGAAAGGCAAAAGAGCCTAGAAAAATTCTACATGCATGTTGTTTTGCACATGTATACTCTAGCTCTATATAGCTCTACATTCAATAAGCAAAAATTGAAATTATAGATGATAAATTATGGGTGTGATTGATACCAAAAAAGTACCTTTCAATCTCAATTAAGTAACTCATATTTGTAGAGAAGGACTTGGTACTACATCAAAAACTGACTGAAATTCCTGTAATTTTTATTTATTATCTAAGATAACTTTGTTATTTATGTAACTACCTTTAAAACCAATAGCCATTACAAATTTCAGTGGTTGGTGGTAAAAAGACATCTATTCTAGAGACATTTGTATTTCAGTAGGAATTTCCAGAGACAGAAAAGCAAAAAAATTCTCATGGAAGAATTTAAATCCTAAGGAAAAGGCATGGGATAATTTTAAGGTTTGGAGTTTTCTGTTACACTGAAGCACTAACAGGAGGGTGATCACTCCTTGTGGAACGTCGGCCCTGGTTATCTGGAGTACCAGCAAATGACTATTTTCTGACTTAAAGAGTAAGAGTTGGGATCAGTGCAGTGGGTCCCAGCAACCAGAGTCCAGCCAAATTTCGGACAGACTTCCTATTTTATCAAAATGACATACCTTCTCTCGTTTTTCTTCTGGGTGAAATCTACTTAACTGAAGATAACACAAGCTAGTAATGTGTCAAATTGCCAAATTGCTATTAAAATGTATTCAGATAGAATGTTCATAAAGAAATATGCTCTTATATTAATGTCATATTGACTGAATGTTTCCTATTCTGAATTTCTCAACCCTTTTCTAATATCTCTAACTGAATTATGATGTGCATGAACAGTATTAGGTGACAAAGAAATCATAAAACTTATTCTAATCCTCTGTCTCTCAAAGATTTAATTCCCTATCTGACAATCTATGCCTCTTCTTCATAGTAACAGGTAGATTAATGTGTACTGAAGAAGAACGTGGCTTACAGGGCTTTCATGGCTTCTTAAAATATTCAGCTGAATTAACACTTGAAATTCTACTAGAAACATAAAAACAAATTTGTGAGGAAAGACAAGTGGGTGGGATATCTGTTAAATCAGGAAATTACTTGACAATTGAGAAATTACACTTAGAGAAAAGGAATCAATTCAAATTGAGAAAGAAGAGGACCTGGGTGCTTTGCCTTAAGTTTCTTTTAGTATAAGGTAGAAAAATAATACAATATAGAAAAGAATTGTGAGGAAAGACAAGTGGGTGGGATATCTATTAAATCAGGAAATTACTTGACAATTGAGAAATTACACTTAGAGAAAAGGAATCAATTCAAATTGAGAAAGAAGAGGACTCGGGTGCTTTGCCTTAAGTTTCTTTTAGTATAAGGTAGAAAAATAATACAATATAGAAAAGAAAATTTAATATTCAAGTGCCATTAATACAGATTGCCTTTACAGTGGAGAAGAGTTGTGAATCTGTATGCTTTCCATAAGAAGATACTCAATGTGAAATCAGTGCGACAGTGGAGGACATGGCCTAGGATTAAGCATGAATGTTGCTAGGAAAATGAATATGATTCTTCCCACACAAATTGCAGCATCATTATGCTGCTGGTCAGAGGCAATATGCTCATGGTCCAATCATAAATATGGTCAATACACAAATATGGTCAATGCCCCAAGAGTACAATTGCTGGTCATTTGATAGTTCCATATTTCTTGTTTGTTTTTTGTTTTTAAGAAAATGCTTAATTGTTTTCAAGAGTGGCTATGCCATTTTACATTCCTACCAGCAATTCATCGAGTGATCCAGTTACTCTTAATACTCACTAGCATTTGGTGTTGTCACTATTTTTTATTTTAGCCATTCTGACATGTTTGTAATAAAATCTCATTTTTGTTTTAATCTTTACTTCCCATATAGTTAATTACGATGAGTATCTTTTCACGTGCTTATTTGCCATCTGTATATATTCTCTTTGATATTCGTGTATTTTTCCCATTTTCTAATTGGGTTGTTTATTGTTTTACTGTTGAATTTTGAGAGTACTTCTTTATATATATTCCAGTTATTAGTTATTTGTCAGAAATATAGTTTGCAATTATATTCTTGCATTCTGTAGCTTGTCTTTTTTTATCCTCCTAACAGGGTCTTTTGCAGACTTAAGTTTTATTTTGATGATGTCCAACTTAC
Source organism: Galeopterus variegatus (assembly GCF_000696425.1). Lineage (NCBI taxonomy): Eukaryota > Metazoa > Chordata > Mammalia > Dermoptera > Cynocephalidae > Galeopterus > Galeopterus variegatus. The sequence continues at coordinate 108,230 of NW_007731715.1, forward strand.
CAATTTTTATTTTATGGATCATGCTTTTGGTGTCAACTCTAAGAACTCTATGCCTAGTTCTAGATTCTGCAGATTTTTTTCTCTTGTTTTTTGTAATAATGCTTAAATACTTGCATTTAATCCTTCCAAATTTAATCCTCCAAAATCTTTATTTCCAAATTAGCCAGCCAAATTTAATCCTCCAAAATCTTTATTTCCAAGTTAGCCAGAGTACAATGAACTGTGTCCTTCCAAAATTCGTATGTTGAAATCCTAACCCCCCAATGTGACTGAAATAGGTCCTTTATGGAAGTAATTAATGTGAAATGAGGTAATAATGGAAGGACCATGATGGGATAAGAAGAGACACCAGAGAAGTCACTTCCTCTCTGCTGAGCGAGAACACACGGCAAAGGTAGCAGTCTGCAAGCCAGGAAGAGGGCCCTCACCAGAACCCAACCACACTGGCACCGTGATCTCAGACTTTTATCCTCCAGAATGATGAGAAAATTAATTTCTGTTGTTTAAGCCTCTTAGCCTACAGTATTTTATCTCAGCAGCCCAAGCTGAAAAATTCTTTTAAAACATAAGTCACACCATGACATCCCTTTGAGTAGACTGCCCTTTGCCCCCCTGCAATAGTGCCCCAATCCTCTCAGAATAATAGCCTAACCATCCTAGCAATTACCTTCAGGGGTCTTTAAGTTTTGGCTTCTTTCATTTTTAGGCCCATTTCCTATTACTTTCCCCACACATCATTTCCTTCAACCACACTGGTCTTCTCCTGAATTTCTGAACCCAGCAGGCATGTTCTCATCTCAGGGATCTGCACTAGCTATTCCTTCCACTGGAATTCTCTTTCCCCCGATTCTAGCATGGCTCACTCCTCACTTCCCTCGAGCCTTTGCTCGAATGTCATCTTTTCAATGAGCATTACTTCAATCATATGCTTGAAATTACACGCAAAATCCCCTTCCTCCCCCACCAAAATGCACTGATGATCTTTCCTTCCCTGGTATGTATTTTTTTCATAGCACTTACACCCTTCTAACAAATCACGTAATTTACATATTT
>NW_007731715.1:110211-148687 GCF_000696425.1 Galeopterus variegatus
GCCTTCTGGTGTTAATTGGTCTCTATGTCTGATTTCTAATCCTAAAATCTACGCTGAATAGTGCAAGAATTTCTAAAAATACCGACGTAGGATTTCTATGATACATTCTCTAAAAGCATATTTATTATTTTTTTACACACAAAAGTCACTTCAATTTAGATAACATTAAGAACCTCACTTTTACTCTTTGAATACTGAATACGAGTTTAAAGATCTTAACTCTTCCATGTCCTTTTGTTATTAATGTGGGAAGGATATTTGAGATTCTGCTAACAACTTCTCACAGAAGATAATATTAACGAAATAGAGGTATTTTATTTCTAAACATCAGTTTAATAGACTTGCAACTTCATAGTTAAATTGTGCCATTAGTTCTAACTTAAAAGTATACATAGTTATAACTTCTTTTTAACAAAAACAAAATTTTGGTTTTCAATACCCTCAAGAATTATTGAAATAATTCCAAATCAATATTATTCTAGTTCCTAATTATAGTAGGTGACTCAATAAAATAAATAACTTAATAAATAAAATAAGCTCAGATTTTAAATGATTTTCATGATTTCTTAAGCAGATTATTCATTTATCTTTTATCATCTAATAATGTATTTAGTAAGAACCTATTATGTCCAGATATTGCGTGGTTGCTAAGGATTAAAAAAATAAAACAGTCCCTTCTTCAAGGATCTCAGATTAGTAGGAATCTACTCATGTTGAAACAATAATGGGTTTTAGTGCAAAGCAAAATTTAAACACAATTCTTTAGTGGTTTTTCTATTTTCCTTATTTTATTATTTTTTTGCCAGTTAAATCCAAGTAAAAATACATTCTCCCCTTTCAAATAAGTTATATCATTAAACAAGTTATATACATATTAGCACAGAGAAATATATGGGATCATTTTCCCAAAGATAAGTAGTGGCCACACAAGAGTGATGCTTGCACGATTTTTAAAATAAGCATGAACGTTGAAAAACAAGCTAGTACCGTACTTTCAAAAGTAAGTTTCTATCCCTGGAACTAAAACAGAAAAGAAGAGGTGTGAGATACACAAATGAAACCACGAAATTTAGCCAAGGGCTTGAGACTTCCGTGCAGAATGTTCCTAAACGGCTCCTGGCAACAATAGGTCGCCCCCGTCCTAAAAGCAACCTAGGTGGCGGCATCTCCTACTTAAAGGTTTCATCCCTCCCAGCCCGACCGGCAGAAAACCCACGGTCTAAACCACCATAATCTTTGGAGAAACAATCTGATTGGCTAAGAAATGAATTACGCAACGTATCCCAAGCCCACTGAGAACCGGCCTCCCCAGGCCTGGCTCAGATTCCGCTTTCCGATTGGTCCCTACGGCAAGAGTGTAAGGACAATTGCTGAAGTTGACCCCTGGGTCCGGAAACGCGGGCGAAGATGGCGGCGGCCAGGTGTTGGAGGCCTGTGCTCCGCTGTCGGGGGCTGTCATTGCACACGGCTGCCGAGACCGCCGCCACGGCTCCAGAAACAATCGGCTCAGATGTCGCGGCGACACTAGTCGCGCGGTTCCCTCCGATTGGGGCCTCCTTGACTGCCGACAGCAAGGCGGCGCGGCAGCGGCGGGTGGAACGCTGGCAGGCGACGGTGCATGCGGCCGAGTCAGTGGACGAGAAGCTGCGAATCCTCACCAAGATGCAGTTCATGAAGTACGTGGTTTACCCACAGACCTTCGCCTTGAACGCCGACCGCTGGTACCAGGGCTTCACCAAGACCGTGTTCCTGTCGGGTCTGCCGCCCCCTCCTGCGGAGCCCGGGCCCGGGCAGGCGCCGGACATAGAGGCCCTGCGCGCCGCCGTGTGTGACTTCCTCCTGCAGGAGCACTTCTACCTGAAGCGCAAGCGCCGCGCGCCCCTCTACCAGGAAAACGAGGCCGTCGCATCGCCCTTCTTGGATCAGCTGGTGGCCGCCCTCATAGGCCTGCTTTGTCCACATAACCCGGCCCTGGCTGCAGCCGTCCTCGGTGAGCCTCGGGCCCCCCACGTCGGAACTGGGAAGGTGGAGATTGTACTAGACCACTCCGCCTCAGATTTGCCCCCTCGTCATTACTTTCTCTCTGCTTCGTCCATAACCCGGCCCTGGCTGCAGCCGTCCTCGGTGAGCCTCGGGCCCCCCACGTCGGAACTGGGGAGGTGGAGATTGTATTAGACCACTCCGCCTCAGATTTGCCCCCTCGTCATTACTTTCTCTCTGCTTCGTCCTTTTTTCTAGCCCCTTGATTTCTAGCTGTGTGCGGCCTAGTTGAGTAGCAGTCACTGCGTTAGGAATCAGGAGAGTGGGTTCTCGTGACTGCCCTGCCACATACTGGCTGTTCAACTATACTAGTAGTCTAAGCTCTGCAGAACTCCAGTCCTTGACTCTGCTTTGTGAATGTCCAGCCAAATGGAAGAAAAGCGGCTCCTTTAGAGAATGGGCTAGAACTGGGTTGCATTTTGGCTCTTCCACCAAAAGCTGTTTGACCATATGTAAATTCATTAACCTCTTGTAGCTTAATTTTTCTCATATCCAAGATGAGAATTAAATAATAGTACTTCGTCTTAGAATTGTGAAGATTAAAGTAGATATTTGCTAAAATATTTAACGTTTATTCAGTATTTATTCTGTACCAGGCCCTGTTATAAGTTTTAGATGTGTCAGCTAATAGTTAATCTTCACAATAACCGTTTACAGTAAGTAACATTGTTTTATAAATGGAAAAGAAAAGAGAAAACCAAGGCATAGAAATGTTAAATGTGTCTAGTCTAAGTCTACTGTTTCTATAGGGTATAGCTGGTAGATTTGGTGGTCAAGATTCAAACCCAGCCATTCTGAGTTCCCAGTAAACAATCAGAAACTTTTATTTAACTGTTCAGTGCAGACATGAAAGAGAAGGTATAGACAATTTTAAAAATCAGTGTTTCTGACTTGTTCATGATTTTATATCTACTACCCAATAGGTGTCTTAAAATTTATTGAATTATTGTTATAATGACCGTAGGTGTGTGCTCAACCGAACCTTGTAGTGTGCATGTTACTTCCCTTCCTCGGTAAGGAAGTGGTCTTGAGGGAAGCCTCATGGTCTTTGAGTACTCATGATTGGTGACCTAGGAAAACAACTTTATGGAGACCTAGGGTCCTCATATATAAAATAGAGATGATGACAACTGTCAGCACCTTTGAGAGTTATTGTGAAGACTTAATCAATTCATAAGACAGTTCTGACTTTTATTAAACTTTTTATTTCTGGTATTCCTGTTTGTTTTATTTACTTTCTGTTTATTATTCTTAAGTGAGAAACCTCTTTGGTTACAGTGTTCAGCATAATAATAGCACAAGTAGACAGTAAATGTTTGTTATATTGAAATCATAATTAAAGCTAAATCATCACATAACTTAGACTCTTAATCTTACATCAGAGAGTGATTTTGGATATGTTTTTTAATTAGCACACTCATTCTTAAGTTGTCTATTTCTAAGTTAGTATTCTTTAGTATTCTAATCATAACTAAATGTATCAAAATAATCAGATGAGGAAATTCTGAATATCTTTTGATAGATTGTAAACGCCCAGTTCACTTTTACTGGTTGCGTGGTGAAGAAATTATTTCTAAGGGTCATCGAAAAGGTCGAGTTGATGCTTTGCGATACCAAATAAATGATAAACCGCACAACCAGATTCGAATATCCAAGCAACTCTCAGAGGTAAGGACTTATTGTATATGTGTTTGTTGACATCTCATGGAGGAAATGTCATAGGAAGACTAATGGGCTTGTAGAATAAAATGTTTTGGCTGGGTTTCTTACCTTTCAAATTTGCCTTGAAGACATCTGATCTGAAAAGTCTTTTTTAGCTTTTTACTCTGCCATGGAATTCCGCAAAGGTCAAATAATCATTTTAAGAGTGGTTAAGACATCTTTTCAGTGCCGTGCAGATCTTTTCTTTTTCTTTCTCTTAATGTAAAAATGCTGATAATAGTTTATGATTGTAATTTATAGTAGACTACACTAGGTAGTCATAAATCAAGGGATATTTACAGTGAAGAGCTGGGTCATTTTACATATTTGCAGTTCCTTTGGAGAAAAACAAGTATATTTCGAGTATTGTCCGTACTTCCTTGCTTACATTTGTTCTGTAAAAGTTTAGATAGTTAATATTTTAGGCTCTGTGGGACATAATTCTCTATTACAACTATTCAGCTTTGCTCTTACAGTGTAAAAGCAGCCATATACAATATATAAATGAATGTGTATGGCTGTTCTAATAAAACGTTTTTGATAAAAACAGGTGGCTGGCTAGATTTGGCTCATATTAGGTGATGGTATTATCAAATCATTTTGTAAAAATGCCTCATTTAAAAATTTTTTAATCTAATAAGAGTGTGAGTAAAACACATACTAATGTTGCTATGAACTCAGTATGTCTTTTCTTTTTCTTTTAAGTTCTGGCTGGCTAGATTTGGCTCATATTAGGTGATGGTATTATCAAATCATTTTGTAAAAATGCCACATTTAAAAATTTTTTAATCTAATAAGAGTGTGAGTAAAACACATACTAATGTTGCTATGAACTCAGTATGTCTTTTCTTTTTCTTTTAAGTTTGTGCCGTTGGATTATTCTGTTCCTATAGAAATCCCTGTTATGAAATGTAAACCAGACAAACTTCCATTATTCAAACGGCAATATGAAAACACCATATTTGTTGGTAAGTTTTTCTTTTGACATACCATGCCATAAATGTGTTCAAAATGTCCTGTGCAAATTTAGAGCATTAATTATAAAGAAAAATTAATTCTTGATGACAGGCTCAGATAGTCCATAAGCAATATAATTCACAATCTCAGGTTATTGCAATATGCATGAAAATTGGAAAGAAGCTATTCTTTCAGGTCATCTTTTGAAATTTTTTCTGCTTCTACTGAATTAGTATTTCACTTTAAAAAACTTATACATATGAGACTTTGTCGATTTATAATACAGAAAAATTGATTTGTGTTTTTTCAAAAGAAAAGTTTAGAATTAGACTTGCAGTAGCCATTGACTTTTCGACTGAAGCGTCCTGTTCATGCTACAAATGGTGATAACCATCAGGAATTCAAACATTAATGAGGACTGATGTCTGCCCTTATGCAGCTTATTCTTTTGCTGCCTTTTCTTTTCTGTTTTCTTTTCTTTTTTTCTTTTTCTTGAGGAAGATTTTAAGAGAGCTTTATACTAGTTCTCCAGACCCTTCTCAGTCCCTGTAGTCTTAGGTAGGCAGTGACCTATGGGAAAATTTGTCGAAAAGACTTTACCGCCGTTCTTTAAAGTCAAGAATCTCAACGTTTCATGAAATGTCAGTCCTTATTTTCTTTACTTAGAAATGTAGTGTAAAAATTATTTTTTTAAAAAAAATTAGGAACAAGGTGTATAATTATTATATTAAGTAATAAAGGAAGTTTTTAAAGTCATGACGAGTTTGTATCCTCTGGTGAATATGACAGAGAAACTAATAAAACAGGATAATGACTAAGAGGTTTGAGAAAAATGAGAGAATAGAGAATTTTAAATAACTTTTACATACATTCTTTTGGTTTATTCTGTATCACAGTGGGTTTTATGATGACTAGCAGGTCAAGAAATTGTGCTTCTATGTGCAATTTACTTTATTATAATCCATAAAGTAAGTAAACTGATATTCCCATTTATAAATGAGAATTTTCAGTACTGAGTTCATGATGTATGGAGAAGAAAAATGAGTTTGAATACTAAATGCTAAAACCATGTGCTCCAGATGTTCTACATGTGCATTTCATCTGAAATATTTTTATTTCACTCTTCAGGCTCAAAAACAGCAGATCCATGCTGTTACGGTCACACCCAGTTTCATCTGTTACCTGACAAATTAAAAAGGGAAAGACTTTTGAAAAAAAACTGTGCTGATCAAATAGAAGTTGTTTTTAGAGCTAATGCTATTGCAAGCCTTTTTGCTTGGACTGGAGCACAAGCTATGTATCAAGGTAAAACTAATATGAGATTGTTGTTCTTTGAAAGTTTCTGTTACATTTTAGGAATTTAATAGTTCAAGATGTTTTCTTTGGGTTAAAATGTAGATGGAAAATTAACATTTTGAAAATTTTTGCATTAGTACAAAATTTAGTTGTTTTAAAATTCGTAATTAAATATTTTACATTTGAAATTTGCAAGTGGCACTTGGCTAGTTAGTTTGATCTTTTACTTTGGCCACCTTCTGTGTGAATGTATTTTTTTATGATGGTTTTCTTAAGCATTTCAAAGACTATAGTCAACTAAGTCAACTCTTTGTAGGTGGTAACAACTTTCTGAGGGTAGAAAAGGAAATGATTTGGTAGAGTAAATACTTAAATCATGGCTATCCTGTATACTTTCTTTAAACGCTATATTCAGGATTTGGTTCAGGAGATTGTTCATTTGTTTAGTAAATAGTGAATGCTTTTTATATTCCTGACATTGTTGGCTTTGGAGATAACAGTGTTGAATGAGACAAATCCTGCTCTCCTGGAGCTTATAATAGGAGAGTAAAAGACAATCAGCATGTAATGTTTTCAGCTAGTGGTAATACCGTGGAGAAAATATTAGAGTAAGTGGTAGAGTGGTTTATGGGGTGGCGGGTATAAATGAAGTGTGAGGTGGAATCTGTTTAAATAGAGTCATTCAGGGGAGGTCTCTATAAAAAGACTTTTGAACAGAGACCGGAATGTTGAGGATCTGCCTATGCACAAATCTGTGGGAAGACACTTCCAGGCAAAAGGAATGGCAAGTAAAAGTCCCTGAGATGGGAACAGGCGTGACATGTTTGAGGAACAACATGAAGGCTGATGAGGAAAGTGGGGGAGGGGAGTGACGGAGGATGAGGTAGAGGAAGCAGAGGCTGTATCATGTAGGACTGTTAGAGTCCATTGTGAAACATTTGGATTTTATTCCAAAATCTGAAGTAATATACTATGAACTAGATTAATCCTATTTGATATTCAGGAGGAATTTTAATACAGATTTAACTGTTACTAGGCTTATGTTTTTTTTGTGTGTATATGTTTTAACCTTATACTCACAATTGTTGACTTATATTTCTGTACTAGAATTGAATGGATAGAGTGGGAATAGTAATAGACAGAGGCAGAAAAAGTGAGAGGTAACTTCCTTGAAGATGTTAGATGGCAGTTTATTCCTGAAAGATAAAGTACAACTTCATCTTTTACAGTAGAACTAATTACGTATTTTAATTATATTATTCATTGGTTGTCTCCATTAAGTATGATATAAAATATGTGTGGAGAAATAAAGTTACTGCTTGACCTTGGCAATTGGGCTTAAAAGTATTAAAGTCAGTCATTCTGGAGCAAAAATCAGCCAGGAAATTTGAGTAGTAAAGGTATTAAGGTATTAAGGCATCCTGGAGCCATTTATGATGTAATACACATCAGGCAAAACAGCAGCAACTCATAAAACCAACTTTGAAATATGTAAAGCAAGACAGTGGATTTTTCTAAGGACATTGTTGAAATCCTTAGAAAGGCAGTTTATTCTGAAGATATTGTTTTTGTGGATTTGATGAAGTAATTGGTTATTGAGTGGGAGATACTGCTAGTATAGGGGAAACATGAACATACTTGAAGTCTGGGAGCAGTGATGTAGGAGGGATATGCATAAATAGAGTTTGCTGTTCTTTTTAGATTAAGTTAAGGTTGAAAGCTATTGAAAGCTGAAGTTGTTAACAAAAGATGAGTCTTGAGTTTGGGGATACTAGAAGGGAGGAAATAATTCTTGATGCAGAAATGGAATATAGGGTTAGAATGGAGAAAATAGGGAAACTTCGAGATCATCAGGCATTCGGTAGGTAAAGTACGTAGGTTGCAAGAGATGTTTGATACCCTCTAATGTGTTTGTTTTGTTTTGGTAAAATATATTCTGTGTGTAAATTTCAGCATACCTTTCTTCTGCAGGATTCTGGAGTGAAGCAGATGTTACTCGACCTTTTGTCTCCCAGGGTGTGATAACGGATGGAAAATACTTTTCCTTTTTCTGCTATCAGTTAAATACATTGGCACTGACTGCACAAGCTGATCAAAATAACCCTCGTAAGAATATATGTTGGGGGACACAAAGTATGCCTCTTTATGAAACAATTGAGGACAATGACGTGAAAGGTTTTAATGATGATGTTCTTCTTCAGATAGTTCACTTTCTGCTAAATAGACCAAAGGAGGACAAAGCACAGCTGTTGGAAAACTAAGAAAAAATATTTTTGATTCTGGACTTTGGAATATTTGAATTTCACTGAAGGAACAATAAAAGGGATTTTAATGATGACAGTGTCAGATATTAAACACATTGATTTTTTGAGACAAATATTTCTTATGTTAACCTGTGGTTAGACCTCTTATTCTGCTCATATTCACCACTGAAATATATTTAATTTTAGATATAGTACATTGATTTAATAATTTTATTTATTTATGGCTAACTGATAAGACTAATTGAGCTATCTTCAGTACCTCAGTATTGTGAGTGATTTTTAAAAGTAATATAAGGGCAATAATTCAAATGCTTGAGAATATGTAGATGATTTTATTATATTTTTTTCTTTTTAATATTTTTATTAATAACATAGTATAGAGTTTCAGAGCTCTACTTAAACCTCTTCAAAACATGAATGATATTTTGCACATATAGGAAACTGAGGCCCAGAAAAGTTAAGTGACTTTTGCAAGGTGTCACAGATGATTAATAAGAGAACTAATAAGTTACACACAACTTAGTTTCTTAGCATTTCTTGGAAGGAATGCTAACGTATTTCAGTTAGTGTTATTTCCCAGTCCCAAAGATTAGGAAACCAGCTTTGCAGTGTTTCAAATCAATTGTCTTTCAGTAAAATTGTTATTATTATTGAGAATTAAGGTTTATTCAAACCATTTTTAGTGGGAAAGAAGAATCACCTTTCTATAATCATGCTTACACTTGTTGTTTTATATAACCTATTCTGAATATTTAATATATCACATTATTTACCATATTCATATAACAAATAATTTCTGGGGTGTTTTTTCTTTTTTTTTTCTTTCTTTCTTTCTCTTGCTCATTTCTTTCTTCTTTCCTTCTTTCCTCCCTCCCTCTCTCTCTATTCAAACCATTTTTAGTGGGAAAGAAGAATCACCTTTCTATAATCATGCTTACACTTGTTTTATATAACCTATTCTGAATATTTAATATATCACATTATTTACCATATTCATATAACAAATAATTTCTGGGGTGTTTTTTCTTTTTTTTTTTCTTTCTTTCTTTCTCTTGCTCATTTCTTTCTTCTTTCCTTCTTTCCTCCCTCCCTCTCTCTCTTTCTCTTTTTCTCTTTCAAGACAGAGGCCAAGGTTATATTGGTAGATGCTTCAGGCTAGAAGCCCAGAGATTGTTTACCACAAATGATTGCTGAACTGAAGGAATATCACTTGAAAGATAAAATTTAGTACAACCAAATGCCTCCTTTGCAAGACATTGTTCTAAGTGTTCCATCTTTCGCACACTACTTCCAGTTTACCCTGAATGTCATGTAATTTCACAACACCATTCTTTTGTTTAAGCTGTTTCCAATGCTTGGAATACTGTTCTGTACCCTTGGTCCTGTCTATTCCCACCTGTCTATTGCAGTTCCATTCATTCTTCATGGAAAAATGCAGATATATAGGGAGCAACCATACCAAACTCCAATTTTGGCCCTCACTTTCTAACTTACTGAACCTTGGATAATTTTAGTTACCATCCTCCACTTCTGCTTCCATAAAACAAAGTAATCTCACAAAGTTGTAAGGATTAAGTGAACTAGTGCCTGTCAAAGTGCTTTAAAATACTGCGTAATTAAAATACTTAGGGTTCAGTTGAAATGCCATTTCTAAGCCATACCTGATTAATTGTCCCATACTTTGAATGCTTATCCCTCTGTGGTAGCACTTGTTTCATTCTTTTGTAACAATTTTTCTCATTACAAATGGTGGAGAGCACACACAGACACATACATCCTCCTTCCCCCTATACCTATACATCTACTTCAGAATTTATATAGTACTTACTATGTTCTAGAGCCTGGTCTAAGTATTTTGCTTAGAATGATCACAATCATTGCATGAACTAGGTACTATTATTCCCATTTGAGATGACTTAAAAGGACATAGGCAGCCCAACCACTTGTTGAAAGGTCACACAGCTAAAAAGTGACAGGGTTGTAATATGAACCCATTGTACTATTAACTCGGTCTGACTCCCGAGCCTACTTAAAACCACCGAGCCTACTTACAACCACCGTGGTAGATGTGCTACAGGTGTTACAAGAGTGGTACAAATTTAGATACAAGATTGATTAATTCTGAACAATGTGAATCCTTGTCTTGGAGCAAGTAACATTTGAACTGGTACTTGATAGATGGCATCTTCCAAAAATGGGGGTAAGTGGATGGAAATATGAATGAAGGTGAAAGTCTGCAGGATTTACTTGGGAAATAGGCAGTAATTTGATTTATGTAGGTTGGATGTGATCTAAAAGCAGTTGTGGAAAACAAATATTTACCAGGTAATGAAAATCTAGTTGATTTCAGAATTCTGCCTAACACTGAAATTAGAAAACAATGTAGCAATACTTATAGACTTATGGTGTTAGATCAGAAGAAATCTACGCTAGTCAAGATATAAATATGTAGGACAATTGGGAAAACATCAGAACACCCAAGTCCCTTATGAAATAAACTGAAAGTATACTGAAGTTCATTAGCAAATGATTTAATGATGTGAACCAAGGAATGGAGAATCAAAATGAATACAAATATCAAAGTGAATATGTGAGTAAACAAAGTCATGGCAAAAGTAAGCATAAAGCAAGGTTAGCAATATTTTCAAACAACTTAAGGCAAGAAAAGACATGCAGTGTTAAAAGGTCATGTTGCAAATTGTAATCAGTATATGAAATGATAATGCAAGTCTTAGTAAAAAAATAAGGAGTAATTAAGAAAGTTGGTTTACATAAAATTTGGTACCTTAGAAACAGAATAGATGTTTTAAAATGAGATAGACCATTTATACAAAATTATTTATTAGGCTTCAGAAAGTGTCAGGAAATTCTTAAAAGCAGGAATTATATAAGCTGTGAACTCTATACCACAGTATACCCAGAAATTATTAATATAGTTTTAAACTAGAAACAATCATTTGAAAATAAAAAATATATTCCTAAATAACTACTTAATTTGCCTGGACAGAATATTCAGTATATAACTAAACAGTAACATAGCTATATCACAATCTAAATGAAAGCTAGGTAATCTTATTTTCCTTTTCTTTTTTAGTTAAATGTATTTTTTACTTGATCTGGACATTTTTACATTTCTTATAATTGAGAAAGTTGATTTCATTGATTAAGAAAGCATTTTGTTAATGTAGAAGTAAAATGAGTAGACTAAAATGGAAACCCTGCATATAAAAGTGGGATAGAACTAGTTATCTTGGATGTTTACGCCTGTGGATACGTGAAGCTGCAACCTGAGACAACCACTGAATAAACAACCTGTCACCCTTTAGCAATTGTCAACTAACTTTGCTTTAATTTTACGAGTAAAACTATTTTTATATTAAAACCACACAGAATGTAAAAAGAAAACATTTTTTAAAAGATAAAAGGAAGCTTAATGAAATTTTCACTGATCTCAGAACTCTGGAAGAACATATGTCTTACTTACTCTTCGTGGTCTTAGGTTTGAGTCCTGTTTACCAGTATACCTAATGACAAATTCATAATGTATGTTTATTTAAAGTAAGAAAATTAAATCAGCATTTGTATGTATGTGTTTATATAAAGTAAGAAAATAAAATGAGCATCTGTTTTAACAAGCCTAATGAAAATGGGAAGAAGACTAAATGTAAGAGACAGTGAACTGGAAAGGAGAAAACAGAACTAACAAATTGTCAAATAAGCAGTTCTTTGCCCTATCCCCTCTCACATCAGTAAAGATGTAGAATAATAATAATAGTAAAGAGACAATGTTCTGGAAAATCTTATCAAGAAGAAAAAGAATACATTTAGAATTATAGAAGGTGAAGTAATATACATAGTGGAGACTTTAGATAGATAAGAAAATATACACAACATTAATTTGGACATTTGCTCCTGAGAAATACAAAGAAAATCAAGTAAAGATAGAAAACTTAAATAGACCATGGAAGACACTGAAAATGTTTCTAACAAATCTTTCCAGAAGGATACAGAGCAATACAGTTTATCCATGAATTCTTTGAAATTTCCCTGTAACAGTAAAGTTTGGAATGCTACTCAATTCATTTTATGAATTCATCCTAACTTTTCAAAAATTATTTAAAAATACATAGGTTAAGTACACATTTTAATATAATTGCAGTAATCTCAAATAAAATGTTAACATACTAAATTCAACAGTAATTTAAAGAATCCACTATAGCCGGATAGGATTAATCAATTCAGTAATGGATTAACATTAGGAAATATGTTAATAGAGAACATCAGTTGTTTAAAGGAAAAAAATAAAGCTTTTGATAAAGCTCTCAATTTTGGTTTAAAAATGAAAGGAAAAGTAGATAAGTATTAATAGGATACTTTAAAGAAAATCTTGTCTTAGTCAACACCCAACTCATATTTAATTGTGAAACATAGTGATATTCCCATTCAAATCAAGGCCACCAGCTTATGTTAATAGAGAACATCAGTTGTTTAAAGGAAAAAAATAAAGCTTTTGATAAAGCTCTCAATCTTGGTTTAAAAATGAAAGGAAAAGTAGATAAGTATTAATAGGATACTTTAAAGAAAATCTTGTATTAGTCAACACCCAACTCATATTTAATTGTGAAACATAGTGATATTCCCATTCAAATCAAGGCCACCAGCTTTGACCTTTATGTGCTGTTTGCTGATCCATTCCAAGGGCCTATAATCGTAGAAGATACTTGGTAAATGTTTATTAAGTGAATATGAATTAAAGAATTTAAGGTAGTCAATTTTTCTAGTTTGAAATCTGGTATATCTTTTTTATTTACATCTTTCATATCTCAGCAAAGTTCAGAGTTTTCTTTATGTAGATATCCACACATTTTTTACTTATGCCTATATGTGCAATTGTGAGTGGATTTTTTCTTTCCAATTATATTCCTTTTTATAGCTTTTTCAATGGCTTTATATAGCTGATATTGCTATACATTTATTTTGTAAAAACCAATTTAATTAACTCATTAAATTCAAGAATTTTTCAGTTGATTCTCATGAGGCACATATGTCTGATCGGCTTTGGGTTCCTCTGAAGTTTCTTATCAGCATAGATAACCATTAACCTCTATGTAGCAAAATCCATTGGACAGTTTCTGCTTTATTTTACTCAGTACAGTCTGATACATTTTGCATGGTTGACCATTTCTTCATTCTTGAAGAAGTATCTTTCATTTGCTTGAATGAAATATACTCTTGCTTTTCTTACTCTCTCATTGATCATTCTTTTATATTTCCCATTGCTCTTCTCTCTCTAACCTTTCTTCAAATATTGGTGTACCTTTGGGTTCTCTTCTAGGCTTCATTTTTTTATTCACACTCTCCCTAGATGAACTTGTCAAATTCCATAAAAATCTATTGGGATATATTTTATGAGCAATTTTCCCCCCTAATTTTCCAATTTTCCAAAATTTCCAAAAAATACATATTATCTTTACAATTAGAAAAAAATCTATTTTAATTTGAGGAACTAGTTCCCTTTCTTGAATGAACTCTAAGATGGAACCCTCAATTTATATAAAATTTCACTCCATCATAAGCAACTTAATCGTGAAATTCTATTTGAAAAAATTTCTTGATTATATTTGTTATTTAAGAGAGCGTTACTTAAGAAAATTTACCTAACTTTCATCATATATGTATTTTAACTTATTCTCAGTAGTTGATCCCTAGAAACTGAAAACTTAGACACAAAGCCTTAGATTCTTTTCATGAGATATTTTAATAGACCAATATTTTGGTCTGAATGTTTGAGTCCCCCAAAATTCATATTTTGAAATCCTAACCTACAAGGCTATGGTATGAGGAGGTGGGGCCTCTTGGAAGTTTGGGGCATTTTGGGAGGTGATTTGGAGTTAGTTTCTGCCCTCACAAATGGAATTGCTACCCTTATAAAATAGGCCCAAGGGAGTTCCTTCACCCCTTCTACCATGTGAGGACACAGGCAGAAGGCCCTCACCAGACACTGAATCTGCTGGCACCTTGATCTTGGGACTTCCCAGCCTCCAGAACCACGAGAAATTTCTGTTGTTCATAAGCTGCTCAGTTTATGGTATTTTGTTATTGCAGCCTGAATGGACTAAGACAACCAGTAAAGTTAATTACTATTCCTATTGCATTTAATATTAAATTCTAGCCTATGTTGAATAATGATTGAATTAAAGTTAAGGCTAATTTATATTAAATGTGTTAGACACAATAACTTTAAAAATCATTCAATTGCTTGTTGTCCAAAGTTTGGGAAGGAGATGTTTTTAAAACAAATAACAATAACAATAAAAAATAAGAATTAGGGAAGAACAAAAGATTCTGCAAAGAACAAAAATTTACAAGTAAATATATTTCAAATGTATACACACAATTACTGTCAGTGAATAATAAAAGCACATGGTAGACTAAAATTTGGCAACAGCTACTATCCAAATAAGCTATCTTTGCATTAAATATAGCTTATATGAATATATAATCAGCCTGTTCTAAACAATGCTACAGTAAGCCATTTTTTTAGTATGAATTAATCTCCATTTCTCAGTCTCATTTCTGTTTCTTCTTTTTGTCTGTGTGAAAAATACTGAATTCTGTTTCAGATTTTGATTGCACTTTGTGTCTTTGTCATTCTACAGAATTTTGTATTTCATAATTTTTGCAAATAGCATTTGACACTTGAAATTGGCTTTTGAAACTTTTATAGTAGTTTGTACAGAAGTCTGAGGTTTAGTGTGTAGTTTGTTTTGGCTTTTTGCATTTTTTAAAGAAAGTTATGGTTATAAGATGATTTATTTTTTATAATTATGTAATGGAACTGCCATCGGATTTAAAATGCAGGTAGTATTCTCTAGAATCAAATTGATGGGAAATCCAAGTTGATAAATGCAAACGGGATCTCATTTGCCTTTTTATCTTTTTATTTTTGGACAAAATTAATGAAGTTTTATCCCAATCCTTGGTGACATATAGAGACTTAATAAGCAAAAACTCATACATTAGCCAGTTTAGAAAAACTGAAGACAAAAGTAACTATTCTTTATTTTCCTATAGATACCTGTGTGATTATAATATTTTAATTCAAATGTACAGTCAGAATATTTCTATGAAAATTGTGTTCATATACTGAAATTCACAAATTTAGCATTTTTTGATGTAATATATATGTATGTACAAAATGAGAATCATCATATTTTTTATTGCTGTGGCCTTATTCATACTGTAGAGATATACAGTGCAGCAGTATACACCCCAAATAGGCAGTATGCATTATAAATGAGCTAGCTGTACTTTTTCATTGTTATTTTAATTCTAGGTTTAAAAAAATGGAAGTTTGTGTGTGGTTTAGCCACTTGGAAAGTATTTGTGTCTTAACTCCACATGAAACTTGACTTTTATTTGAGCACTAACAATATTTGTGTTATAAGTACTTTATTAGGATCTTCTGAAGCCTTTCAAGAAATTTTCTCTCTTAATCATTATTAATAGTACTAATAGAGAAGGTAAGCAGGATTTAAAGCTGGAGTGGGCATCAAAGATAATTTAGTTAGGCTTTGTTTATGACATTCATTGTTACCCCATGCAGAGGTTTTGTTTTTGTTTGTTTTTTAATTAATTGCCAATATTAAAAAGGAGGGGTGGTTGTAAAAATATCCAGATTTCCAGATTCTTTTGAAAAACTGGAAGATCAGACAGAATGCCAGGTTTTACATTCTTGCATGTCAACAATAGACAGGACCTGGGAATTGTCTGCTCTGGGTCCCTTTAGAAGGGGTATACTCTCTCCAGTTTGTCACATTCCCACCACTCCTTATTTCACTCTCTATCCGGCCAACATCATTGGATCTACCTCACTAATTTCTATTAAATGTTTTGTTCATAAGGCATTGTATTTATGACCCCTGAGGCCCACATAGCTGTTAAGAACGTGCATTATTGGTGGCAAACTCAGCCTTTACAATTACTTTTTAGGCTTTGGAAATCTCAGTTTTCCAGCAACAGTAATCATAAATTCAGAGGAATTCAATTTCATTTGAGATAATTAAATCAAATAAAACTTTTAGTCTTTAGGTTGGGGGATGATATAAAGTTATCTGGTGATATAAAAGTTAAAGGTGACATAAAGTTATCTGGCAGAATACATGCACGTCTGTTTCCTTCATCCTCTGCTAAATGAATGGCAAAGTGAAAATCCTGAAATTTTTTTGTTTGGGCTGATTACATATTATGAGGTTGGAAGAGATTTTGTACATTTCGCAAAACCAAAATTGGCAACCAGAGAGTATTTGGACACTACACTAAATATTAGTTTTCTTTCCTATCCTAAATTATGTTGTCTACAGAACTGTACCCTCTTTATCTGTGGAAGAATGGTTAAGATGCTTGTACAGGGTTGAACCCTTATGAGACTAGAGAAGGTGCCCAAATAGTGGTTCAAACATAGACTGGCTAAGAAGCTGTGAGATCAACTATTAAACAAAATAAAACAAAATCCTTCAACTTCTGCTTCCAAAAATGGTGGACAAGATTATTTGTTCCTTTATTCCTGCTATAACACCTGACTACATATAACAAACATCTACTTGAAGGTATTGCAAAGCTAACAAGGTAGTGAAAAGTTGACAGACTTATATGTGGGAGAAGATGGAAATCTAGACAGGCAAACCTGGTATTGGGTCTGCTTTTGCTCTGGAGGGGAGATTTGTTAACCAAGGCTGAAAGAATGAGTAGTGCTTTAACAGCCTTGTGAGACTAGAAGGACAAAAGTTAAAATGTAAGACCTCAAAGGTTGTGACTCTGGTAGAATTCATTGGTTTGAGACCCTGAAGGACAGCGCCCTCGGGGTAAGGGTGAAACAGAAGTAAATGATTCACATAGAATGTAGCTTAAAATCGAGTCATTTAGATAGCTCAGAAAATTCTTAAATTTTTAAAGTAGATTAAGGTGACCTTAGATTTCTAATGCCCTTAGGAACCTGAAAGGTGAAAACCTGGAAGAAGAGAAAACTTTCCTAGACCTCAAATTATTTCAACAAGCACTTTTTCAAAAAATGTCTTCACATGATAATCAGGCATAGGAGGAAAAAGACAGAAACATATGATTTGTGAGATACATTTTAAATATGTTTACTGTGTTCAAAGAGAAAAAAGACTCAAATTTCAGTATAGAATTAGAAACTAAAAAAAAAGTCACTGCAGATTTGCAAAAGAGCCCAATATAAATTTGATAACTAGAAAAACAAAGTAGTAAACAAAATTAAGAATTCTAAATGTATTAGTTATTTACTGCTGCATAACATATTACTCTAAACTTAGTGACTTTAAACAGCACACATTTATTTTCTTACAGTTTCTATGGGTCAGGAATCCAGTCATGGCTTAAAGATAACTAGAAAAACAAAGTAGTAAACAAAATTAAGAATTCTAAATGTATTAGTTATTTACTTCTGCATAACATATTACTCTAAACTTAGTGACTTTAAACAGCACACATTTATTTTCTTACAGTTTCTATGGGTCAGGAATCCAGTCATGGCTTAAATGGGTTCTCTGCTTCAGGCTGCAATCAAAGTATTGGTAAGGAGTAAGGTCTCATCTGAAGGCTCAGATAGGGAAGGATCTGCTTCACATTTATGTAGTTTTTAACAGGTTGTTGGGCTGAGGTTCTCAGTAGCTTACTGGCTGTTGGGTGGTAGCATCCTTAACTTCCTTGCCCCATGGGCCTTGTCATCTGAACAGCTTACAGTATGGCAGGTTACTGGAGAGAGACTATAAAAAGAATCTGCTAACAAGACTATTGGCCAAAAGCTAAGTCACTGTGTCGAGTCCATAACCAAGGACAGGGGATTACACAAAGGCATGACTAGGAGGAGATGTGAATTAATGAGGGGTGGGGGAGGGTACGGCATCTTAGAGTCTTCTCACCAAAATATTATAAGCGAAATTACTGAACCAGAAAGTAAAAATAAAGCATCCAGAATGAATGTTTCTTCATAAAGTTTGATACTATTACTCTGCCATCACCAGTAAGTGGGAGTTGATATTTACTCATGCCCAGAAACAACGGAAGTAGAGTGCACAGAAGGATAAATAAGGATATGGGTTATCTGAATGCAAAAGCTTGGAAATAAGGACACTATTAGGGATAGAAATGGAGGATTAAACTAGGTACTTAGGAATCCCAGTCATTCTTACTCCATGTACCAGTAGGTACCCAACCTGCACTGTTCTTTGTACTGATCTCTACACAATTTGATGCTGAGTAGATATTTTCAATGCAGTGGATAATCAGTGAGAATGTGTGTCTATAAATTGCTTGCTCTACTGCATGATATTTTATTTTGTTTATTTTCTTTTTGCACAGGATTTTCAAGATGTACTCATCATTTATTTCTGAGATGTGTGCAGTTTTCTTAAAGAAATAGATATTCATTTTAAAATTAGCATTGCATCACGAGGGTGATATTTGTAAACATATTTCAAATTAGCATTGTAGGATTCCTTAATCATCCCAATTTTCATTATTTGACCTGACCAAAAAACACAGAGTGCCTTGACTGGTCAGTGACCTGGCCAGCTGCATGTTTTCCTTTGCAGCCTTGAACCAAAGTTGGAGTCTTGAACATTCCTAAGCACTGATAAACTTGTTAGGTTGCTGCCTGAAACACTGAAAAATCAAACATATTGCTAAACATGTGGAAACTAGCCCCAGCCCTGAGACAGATTCCTTAAACCCCCATAAAAACTCCACACCCGACCCCTCATTGTGGACCTACTTAAGTGGAACATCTCTTTTCTCGCTGTCCAGATTGAGGACCATTGCAGCACTCTGTCCATACGTTCCCCTAATAAATGCTTTGGACTGATCACCTGGGCGTTTAGTGCTTCTTTCTTTGGAATTCCAACTGGTCCCATATTGGGTTAGTTTTGGGCAATCCCTTGTAGGGACTTCTCTGCCATCCACTTTTGGGGTAGCTGCAGTCATGAGTTTGGCTGGATGGACAAGCATACATTTCAATAAGTAAATTTTTTAAATGTTTAAAAAACAGCATGACACAACTACAGGTCAAGAATCAGTTTTAGTTTATCTCATAGGCCTTCTACCTTTCTGTTTAGTTAAAATGGAAAATTTCTTAAATGTTGACAGGACTTTTTTAGAATAAATCATGACTATCACTGAAAGACCAGTTTCAACTGGCAAAATTGGACAGAAACAGCAATTTGAAAAACCAAGCTACTTGTAACCTTTGATAAGCAAAGTCTTCTATAAACTAATTCATTGTAATATTACCCCCTTTAAAAAAATTATTGCAAACTTAAAGATTATATCAGTTGCATATTAGTTTTGAAACAACCTCCAACTGGATTCATGTTGAATAAGATCCAAAAACTTCCCTCATCATTCAGACAGATGCACAGGAAGCTGGGAAGGAAAAGGAAAGCATATGGTGAGTACATTTCTTAATGCCAGGTATTACGTTAACATTAAAGAAGCCAACATTCAGCTTTCCTATTCATTTGGTACTCTGTGAGAACGTTCAGTGACTTATCATGGACTACCCAAGGGGTCATATACAGAGTAATTTATTTACGACAATGCTCTGCAGAAGCATCCAATGATGTTTATGAATTTACTTATATATACCCAATAATATCCTATGAATTAATGAATTTTATCCACTTTAGGTGGAGAATGGATGATTTAGTTTAGAAAATTGTATTTTCATATAGTTTTGTTTTTTAGTTTCATTTTGGTCTTTAGCATATAAAATTTTTGTTGTTGCTATGAAATACATAATCATTATAAAAAATTTGGAAAACTTAAGTGGGGAAGATGATCTCATACTGTTAACATTTTGGTATATCTTCTATCTATGGACTTTTGTTGATATTTTATGTTTTTGAGATCAAAGTGTAGATACAAATTTTTATATTTGTATTTCATAATCACCTCAAGTATTATACATTTCTGTATTCTATAAATTGTCATTTGAGGAGTGTTTTATAGGTAATTAAATAGTAAAATTATTACAGAATTATACACTAAAAGAGAAATACACAAACATGAAATTTCCATAATATTGAGTTTACACTCATTTATGGGGAAAAAAAGAATCACAATTTTTTAAACTATAAAAATGCAAGATGATAATTATATAAGATTAGTTAATGTGGGTGTCAAATATATTTAGTGTTGGACTAGTTCACAAGTACACAGATGATTAAATCCTGACTTTCAATATATTTGCAAGATTTCCGTATCTTGCCACCTGGGTGTGATTCATAATCGGAAAAATAAAGGATCTGAATATATTTGGAAAGCTCTAAGAGAAGTAATATTATCTATACAATTATCCTCTGGTAAAGTATTAATTTGTTCCAATCTTTGGAAATTAGAGTTTTAAATGCCATTTGAAAGAACAATGTTGGAAAAGTTCTATCAGTCTAATTCTTATGTTACCTGAAAAGATAAACAAGTTTTAAAATAACCTGATTTTAAAATCACGTTGAATTTGATTGTCTAGATTGAAGACTTGCTTTTGTCATTAACTAGTTAAGTGACTTAGGACCAATCAATTTTTCTTGAACTCAGTTTCTTCATGTAATAAATTGAGAGAATTGGATAAGATCTTCAAAATTCCTTCTAACATACAGTGAATCATTCCTTCTAAGCCTCCCACTGCACTTGTAATTTGCCATTAACATTATTTTTTTAGTTTCTTTTTCAAATGACAAAATGGTAGGGTTCTTAAGAGCTAGAGAATTGTGTGGGGTTTAGTGTTCTCTTTCACTGAATTTCCTCAGTTGTGATGCTTCTCTTCCAGACTTTTCTCAGACACAGCAATATCCTGAGTCTAGACTCATAAACTTTTAGAATAAAAGGAAATTTAATGGTTATCAAGTGCAATTCACTATTCAATGTGTGAATATTCTCTGAAACACTTGCACTAAATACTCAGTCCCCTCTGTGCTTGAAGGATGAAGATTTATTACCTCCCAAGGATGCCACTTTCTGTTTTAAAATGTATCGATTATTAGACAATGTTTATTTTAAGTTGAAATCTGTTTCCTGGTAGCTTTTTGACATTCATCTTAGCTATACCTCTTAAGGTTATTTGGAGGATCTTCTCCATTTCTTTTCATCAAGTTCAAGTACATTTCTGAGCATCTTCCTCTGTTCTTGAGGTTCCCCTCCGCCAGCCCATTAAAAGGTTTAATGCCTATATTTTCTCTGAAATTTTGGAAATCTTCCCAAAGTCTAAATTATTACAATACTCAGTTTTTCTCAATTTGGCCAACATCAGCTTTGAGATTATGTGGTTATCTTTTACCAAGAAATTTGTCAGTTTTACTGTGTCCATGATTTTCTTCTTACTGGTTAGAATTAGGCCTTCATGTACTCAAAAAGAAGAGCAGCAACACTAACATTTGCTGAACACCTACTATATGTCAAGTACTTAGTCACATGCAGTAATGTTCTCCAGCTAGCATCAAGCTTCAAAACAACTCTGAAAAGGATGTTTCACTGTCACTGTCCCTGCTTGATTTCTTGCTTCCCAAGTGGAAGGTTCTTTGTATTAATAATAATACCTGTCAAATTTCCACAATACTAAATATGTACTTGATATGACCTCAACATGACCAACAGAGTGACGGCAATATTATAATAGGAATAAAAGAAGATGAATGCTTTAAATTATTTATTTTATAAAAAATTATCAGAGGAAATCATGCTGTTAATGCTTTTCCTTTTTAACTATATCTTCAGGAATTTACTTGTTTGTGTGAATATATCTATTTCATTAATTTGTCATTCAATGTATTTCCAGGGATTTTAAGTAGTTTATGAAGCAGATTTTTTGTCTTTTCCTTTGGAGAGATGGGAAGATTGGCATAACGTTATAAACAGTTTCTGTGAAAGTTGAAAGTGTGTCGGAGCTGGAGGGAAGGAAGGACAGGAGAGAGAAGGACCCATAAGTGGGGATCTCACAGGACATAAAGCCAGAGCAGTGAGTTCTGAGTGGTGCTGGGGCAGCCTAGGTGCTATTATACATGGATACAAGCTGCGGAGGTTGAGATTTTTTGTCTTTTCCTTTGGAGAGATGGGAAGATTGGCATAACGTTATAAACAGTTT
Organism: Galeopterus variegatus; assembly: GCF_000696425.1. Classification (NCBI taxonomy): domain Eukaryota; kingdom Metazoa; phylum Chordata; class Mammalia; order Dermoptera; family Cynocephalidae; genus Galeopterus; species Galeopterus variegatus. The sequence goes on from NW_007731715.1 coordinate 132,625, forward strand.
CTGTGTAAGTTGAAAGTGTGTCGGAGCTGGAGGGAAGGAAGGACAGGAGAGAGAAGGACCCATAAGTGGGGATCTCACAGGACATAAAGCCAGAACAGTGAGTTCTGAGTGGTGCTGGGGCAGCCTAGGTGCTATTATACATGGATACAAGCTGTGGAGGTTGAGCATTCTCATGTTCACCTGTGGAAAGGAGACCTGGCCATGGCGTTAAACTCTTGAGCTGAGAGACTGGAAAACTACCTGATAGAGTTTGGATGTGTTGTCCCTGCCAAAACTCATGTGGAAATCTGATCACCAATGTGGCAGTTTGGGGATCTGTTTGAGTTATGAGGGTGGATCCCTCATGAATGTATTAATGCTTTCCCTAGGGGAGGGGGACCTCAGTGAAATCTCGATCTATTAGTTTCCATGAAAGCTGGTTGTTTAAAAGACCCTGGCACCTCCCCCCTCTCTCTCTTGCTTCCTCTTGCCATGAGATCTGCTTGTACCCACCAGCTGCCTGCCTCTTTCTGCCATGAGTAGAAGCAGCCTGAGGCCCACACCAGACACAGCTGTCCCAGAATCATAAGCCAAATAAACCTCTGTTCTTTATAAATTACCCAGTCTCAGGTATTCTGTTATAGCAACACAAAACAGACTAATACACTACCCCAACCCCAATTTCACTTCAAAATCTGAATCCTCCAAAGGGCTGTCCTAACCACGAGCAAACTAAAAGACTATTCACAGAAAATAAAGCCATGTGGTCAAGAAATATAAGAAAAACAATGAAAGTCCTTAAACTCAGCTGCAATATGGGGAATGCAAATGAAAATAATGATTACTATTTTATTCTCATTTGACTGGAAAAAAATTAGAATACCTAAATAGTACGTTTCATCCAGGAGGTGGGGAACTGGGAGATCTAATACACGGCAGGTGGGCATTTAAATTGGTGCAACCACATTGGATTGCTGCCTTGCAGTGTCTGCTGCAGCTGAAGATAAACATGCCCTTTGACACAGCAATTACACTTCTAGATCAATGCCCTAAATACACTCTTGCTCTGGTGTACAAGGTGTGTAAGAGGATAGGCACTATGGCACTGTTTATAATAGGTGCAAACTGGAAATCTCTAAATGTCTGCCAATGAAGGAATAGATAAATAAGTTGTAATACATTCATGTAAAAATACTAAATAGTGTTTAAATGGATAAATTTTATAAATGTATTCACATGAATGAATCTTGAAAACAGCTGGGGGATAAAAGCAAGTTGTCAAAAGATATGGTCAGTATCCTCCTATTTATGTAAATTAAAAATCCAAATAACATTATTTATATTGGTAATAGTATGTACGTGTGTGGCAAAATATAAAGATATGAACTGCAAGCTCCATACACACTTCAGGATACAGCTAGTATGATGATGCAGGAAGTAGAACGGTATTGGAATAGGGTGGTGGTTATGTTTGGTTACTTTAGTTATGTTTGTAGCATTTATTTTAAAAAAGGAGGATCAGGAGTAGGTATGGTGAAATAATAGCATTAAGATTGGAAGACGGGTGTATTGGTTTTCATTCTATATTTTCTAAATTCATATGAACACTTAAAATATATACTTATAAGAAAATTTATGTAAGTTTATATAAATATAAATAAATAAGTGATGTGTGATATGCAGCAAAAGGTTTGTGTGTATGTACATATGTGTGTGTATGAAAAACAGATAGGCAGGGCATAAGCCTGTCTGGGTAATATAAGCATGGAATGATCCTAGCAACGTTGGAGAAGGGTCGGTGGCAGGGGGTGCTGGTAGTCAGCCTCAACCCACCCCGTCCTCTTACCAGGTTTATGACTCCACCACAGGAAAGAATTCAAGAGCAGAGTGATAGTAAAAATGAGAACAAGTTTAATATAGTAGATAAGAAATACAGGTTCCACAGAGAGTGCAGCACAGCTCCAGAGAATGAGCAGGGTCCACACCAAGTTTAACAAAAAAGCAAGAAATGCATACTTAAAGTTCAGTACAAAGTGCAGGCTGTCTCAAGAGAGTAAGCAGACACTTGCTTAAAGTAAGTTTGACAGAAAGTATACACACCTCAGCCAGAGAAGTGTAGGTTCCCTCCAGAAAAGTGAGCAACAATGCTGTCTTCTGCTGGGATTTGGCTTTTATAGTTCTGCTACCTAATGAATATTCAATTAAGGGGGTGGTTCTGAGTTATGTAACATTAGTCTTGCACATGCTCAGTTGGTCTCTTCCTGGAGCATGTTCATTGGTCAAGTCCTGTCACATGCACTGGCATATTCAAGAATGTTCTGTGCTCTCTAGCACTTCTAGTGGAAGGTCATTCAGCTACCAGGGTTTTATAATTCTTCTCTACTGAGCATGCCCAGCCACTGGATTTGAATTTGCCCAGCCAGCCCCTTTTGGTCTCATTTTCCCCCTGTTGGTACTGAACATAGGTCTAACTGGCAGCAGTAACTTTCCTCCACTGGAGAGCCTAGAGTGGGGGGGCCTGAGACCTCAGGGAGTGGCTGGAAACCCAGAGATATGTCAAGAAACCTGAACCCAGGGAAACTGAGAACCTCCTATCTCACTAGAAATAAGAAATTGACCTAAATGTACAAATTTACCACATTTCCATGTGATGATCTAGTACAATTTCCTGGTTTTATCAGTAAAGTCATAGAAGCCAGAAGGGTTAAGTGACTTGCCCAAAGTAACATGCCCATTAGTGACAGAGCTGGGTCTAGAATCCAAGCGTTCTGAGTCCTGTCTGCTGTTCTTCCTACATGGCCACAAACAAGTCCTATTCACAGCTCATGACTTGCAGTTTGTCTCATAAGGTAGATAATTTTTTGAACTGTACTTTACAGATTCCCTTTTATTTTATTTTCTACTAGTTGTATCTATAGTAAAAGGGATTTTGAAGTGGTATTAATATTCAGATGCCCCGAGTAACTCTGAGGTGATATTTGGGTTCATGTTAGGCTACATGAGTTGAAAGTCAACGAAATCAGAAAAGGGGACAACAAAACAGAAATGGTGATCTGTCCTCATTGCCCAGAGCAGGCTACCTGTGAAAGGCATTTAGCTCTAATTAAGCTGTGGCTGCTGCAAGCATTGCTCTAGAGATTTCTCTGAGGTTTTTGCTTTTCTTACTGTTTCAGGAAGCCCTCCTTAGTACCATTACATTAGCAGAGACAAAAAGAGCCCCTCACATCCATATTACAGGGTCTCTGTTATTTCCTAAAAGGAACTAGAAGAAAGTTGGGGCTTCCTGCAAGCTTATTTGCTGATCTTCAGGTCAGCCTACTTAAAGTGTTCAGTGTTAGACTACTTAATTATAGGTGTATGAAAACATTTTTCAGGTGTAATCACTATTTTTAGTATAATTTCAAGGAATTTCCTCCCCTAAAGTCTTCTCCATATCATACTGTCTTCCAAGAGTACTACCTATGCTTACACCTCCCAAAGAAACTTGGTGATACTGGGCTTCAGGATCCCAGACACAGACCCTGTGTCCTCTCAGATTCAGGAGGGAAGACATTTTTGAGGAGTATACTATCCCAGTCGAGAGCTTTCCCTCCAGAATCTACGGTGCTTCCAAACATTGTTGTTGTTTTTTTGTGTGTGTTTGTTTGTTTTATGTCATAGCACACAAGAAATTTTTATTTGGCACACTGTGGTTCAGTCGAGAGCTTTCCTTCCAGAATCTACGGTGCTTCCAAACATTGTTGTTGTTTTTTGTGTGTGTGTTTGTTTGTTTTATGTCATAGCACACAAGAAATTTTTATTTGGCACACTGTGGTAAATGGGATAAAGCTACTTTTGGTCAGAGGCAACTGGCCTGTGGAATCCTCCCTCCCCAGGCTGCATCTGGCTGTGCAAAAGAAATCACTATCTCCCACACTGGTAGCTCACTGTGGACACACTGAAACTCCAGGTAGAAGAAATAACTATGGACTAAGGGTTTGAAGATCTGAATTCCATTCCTGTCTTTACTACTACTACTCGTGTGATGTTGGACAAGTCAACTGTCTTTATTCAGTGTTTCCATTGGCCTCATTTTCCTTTCTCTGTTCACTACATTTATCTACCATTATTTTCTCTATAAAATAGTTCTTCATATTTTTTTTACTAATAATACTAACCTTACTGTCCTTTTTATGTCAATGAAACAAATCATCTTAGAGAGATGATTTCTTCTTGCCTACAAGATGCCTGCATGTTCTCAGTGAGAATCTAGGCGATATCTATTTTGTCTGTCTTGCAACTTCTACCATAAAATGCTACATTTGGCCATTATAGAAGGAAATGGGTTAGCTATTTGGAACAGTTTCATGGGTTGAAATCTGAACTGAAATAAAAAGATTGCAGCTGCTTAACTGGCACTCCTTATCCCCCAGTCAATCCACAAGCACTCTTAGTGCAACAGTAATCTGGGAAGGAAGCCGAGAGAAACTTTCCTTTTGAGCAAACATTTGTGACCAAACGTGACACAACTCTGTGTTGGTTATGTCTGTCCCCAAACCTCCATAGCTGAAAACATACTTTTCCTTTGGGTAAATGAGGAACTGGAAAATAAAGCCCAAAGAGCACGTCATTGGAGCAAAAGACTGTAAGATGAGGTATGGGAAGGAATGATGGGGGTGAGTGGGAGGTGAGGGTGGGGGTCATGGTGGGTGCATAATACAGCATTCAAAGCAGTTTGAGAGGAGAAAGAAAGCAAAAAACCTAAAAACCTTCCCTGAATATACTCAGTCTGGCTTGCTGACTTACGGAAAAGAAGAGTATCAATTTCTCCTAGTTTTAGGAAAGGATGCAACAGAAAGAAACCAGAACACTGATGAGGTAGAACATGGGCTTTGACAGCGTGTCTGGATGACAGAAAAATGGCCTGTCCTTTCTCAGTACACCCTCAAAGGATTCTACAATCTGGGCATCTGCTCAAGAGCCACATTGCCACAGGCGACAGCACTGGGAAAAGAGCTGGTTGCTGGCTGCTGTGGTCCTGAGAGTGAGGAGGAGACAAACTGTGGAAAAGGCCAAGTAACATCATGCAGAGAAAGGAGCAAAACAGGCCCTGAGCATTAGAGGTGGAAGCCCCAGGACTGAAGAAGCAATGGGTTAATTTTCCTGTAACCATGACTTCCATTACTGACTTTGGCAATGAAGAAGGAAGCACTGGTACTATGAGATGACTCATGGTATTCGTTTGTTTATTCCATGAATGCTTATTGAATGCTATACTGCAGGAAGCACTGAGATGAGTATGGAGCATTCAGAGATATGATAGACTCTACTTCCAAGGAGCTCTTACACTGGAATGGACATGAACTACTGTACTTTCATGTATGGCTTATTTACCACAAATAATTTATAAAGACCTGTCTGGTCATTTCAGGCTCAATCTTTACCCCAGATTGATCTAGCTTTTTGTGTGCAGAGACAGCCTCAGAAGTTTTAACAGCTGGTAACAGTGGAAGAGGAATGTTTGTAGTAGTGTGTTAGTGAATGTGGTAGGCTGAAAAAATGCAGCCCCAAATAGTATTTATGTCCTAAGTCTGGAACCTGTGAATGTTACCTTATTTGGAGAAAAAAATTCTTTGCTGACACCTTGATTTGAGCCCAGGGAAACTGATTTTGGAATTCTGGACTCCAGAACTGTGGGTGAATAAATTTCTGTTATTTTTAAGGAATAAAGTTTGTATTGATTTGTTAATGGCAGCCACAGGAAACTAATACAGTAGAGAATGGCCTGTATAGATGTAAATATAGTCCTGCTGTTTTTAATTTTTTGATGATGGACATATTTTTTGCAGTTATGTTTGGACATATTTATTTACTATATATCTAAACATTATTCTTCTCTCCTCTGTCCTCTCCCCTCCCCTTTCTTTTTACCTTCCCTTTCCTCTCTCCTCTCCTTTCCTCCCTTCCCCATGACTTTCCTTTCCTTTCCCCAACTTATCACACATCACACACACACACACATACACACACACGTGCACATATGTGTAAATAAAAATAAGGCAATGTAACTGCCTCATTTAGTGAAACAAATTATTGTGAGCTCCAAAGTCCTGCTTTGAAACATGTGCATAATCAAATATTTGGGGATGGGAACAAAGTATTGAGAACTATGGCAATATGGCCACTTGATTGTATTCACAATATCTTTGCCATGTCCTTCACTTTTGAATTTCGATATTAGTGAAAATTGGAGGCAAACCCTAACAGGTAATGAAGAGCAATACGTGATAAGAGTAAAGGAAGACTGATGTGTTAGAAATCACCTTCACTTCCAAGTTTGTTTGGACAACAGCCACATGTAACAATTATGTTGATACCAATAGCCAGTCTATTCAAAATCTGTTATGTGTCTAAAAAGACATCATTTAAATTGTTATCCATGAATTCAAAAGTAAAAACTGTAGTGTTTCTGTTAAGTGCTGTAACAATAGCATTGGATGAAGTTAGTTGTGTAATCACTAAGCACTTCCAGAAAAGTTGGGCAGCAATTTTACACAGATTATCAGAACAGATGTTGTCTTCTGCATTATAAGCTAATGAGGCCAGCAGTTGGAATATCTTAAGATTCTGCATGGTCACTAAAATGATCTTTTGTCAACGGAGTTACTTTGTGCCAAAAACAATGTTAGTGACCAGTTCAATTTTTGTCAAGCTAAAATAAAGCTTAGTAGAAAATCAAGGGCACTCGGCCTCAAGAAAAACAGAAAAAGTAAAATGTCTTAATATCTGGTTACTTGGTCAACCAAAATAAAGCGAAGATTCAGGTTCTAAAGAGAGCATTCTATCATTATTGCTGTGGCTCCAGAATGAATGCTGGAGTGAAGATTTTGGAATTATTCAGCACCAGAGAAATGTGGGATGTGATAGAAATCTGATGTATAGCAATCACCAGAGTCAAATAATGTAAGAAAAAAATATTTTAATTCCCTTTATGTCTCCTGAGTGAAGATTTTGGAATTATTCAGCACCAGAGAAATGTGGGATGTGATAGAAATCTGATGCATAGCAATCACCAGAGTCAAATAATGTAAGAAAAAAATATTTTAATTCCCTTTATGTCTCCTCAATCACTAATGAACCTTTTTACTAAGAATGTCGCTATTCCTAATCTGAGGGTATTGCACCAACACTTGTGGTTTCTGCACATACCCCCCACATCTTTTAAAATAATGCATCTGTTTCCTGCTAGGCTCTGATCAATTTATGCTTAGAATGTACACCAGACATACAACATGAACTTTTTGTTATTGTTATGTATTTATGTTGGGCTTTTCACCAGCATGTAATTTATATTTATGTTCCAGGATGTATTGCCCTAAAACATATCAACTCTCCTACATTATCACCGTACAACCTTTCAAAATTAGCAAATCAACATACATGTCATACAATCCATGAATCCCATTCAAATTTTACCAAATATCACAACAATATTTTTTTCCTTCCTGGGTCAGGATCCAGTCCAGAAATTCATGTTTCATTTAGTTGCTGTGTGTCATCAGTCTCCTTCAACCTGAAACAGTTACTCAGTCTTTCCCTGTCACCCATTCCCTTGACAGTCTTAAACAGTACAAGCTTTTCATTCTGTAGGATGACCCTCAACCTTCGTCTGCTTGGGGTTTCCTCATGAGCATACAATCTATAGAAGAATGTGTTCCTGCATTCTTGGCAGGAATACAAAAGAAAAAAGGAAGGAAGACAGGAAGGAAAAAAGAAAAGAAAGAAAGGAAGGAAAAGAAAGAAAGAACTGTGTTCTCCATGTGCCACATCAGGGCATCCACAATTTCAGCTGGTTTCCACCACTGAACACCTGGTAAATTTGATATTTGCCAAGTCTCTCCAATGGAAAGTCATCATTTTCCCTCTGAATTTCATTCTTATTTTGTGGCAAGTTATTCTGATACTACCATGATATACTGTCTTCAGTAAACCTTACTCACCAGTCTTAGGATCTACAAGTGTACTTTAAAAAGTTCATGGAAAAACAAAAGATAATACAAAACTTTTCATACCCTCATATTGATAGCTTCCATCTTTAACCACTACCGCTGTGACAGTGCCACTGCTAAAATTCATTTACTTCCTTCCTTTTTATTTATTAGAAAGAAGAAATAAATATCTTTTCTATCCATTATCTACTTATTTATTTACTTGTTCATTTACTTATATTGGTAAGGAATAATAGAGTGCTATTTTATTCAACAGGTTATAATTCTATATACCTACTATTTATTTTAATGCTCAGGATATACAAATTTTGCCCATGAGAGATCATTCAGGCTGACTCCTTTGAGCGTTTTCTTACTTTATTGAAAAAATGTCCCAGGCTTACTTTGTGTTTTTTCCCTTATTTTTCCCTGGAACTGTCCACATCTCCGTGAAGCCCTGGTTCCTTTTAGGAGAGAACGCTATTTAGAAACCAAGCTGTGCATTCTGAGTGCTCATTGCTCCTGGAATTTCATTGCTTCTGAGCCACCTCCACAGATGACACTGGGAGTAGTAGGAGGTGTGTGTGTGTCTCTGTGTGTGTGTCGTGGAGGAGAGGGAGAGACAGAAGGAGACAGCAAGAAAGGGGGGAAGATGCCTTTATAATTATTTATATATCTGTGTATGTATTTTTCAAAACCTTTTGAGTTCATACAGATACTTTCAATTACAATTCGAACCCCAAGGCTTCACAGTGTTAAAAGAGAAGGTTTAAAATAGGGTAAAATTATGACTTTCATACAGATATAAAATGAATACTACTCAATATTTTATTTAACTCATGAATTAATAAGTGGACCAGTAAGATATTGCAACTGGTTAAAACAAGAATTCAAAGAACCACACATGTACAGGCCAATAAGGAATGCTTAAATAAATTTAAAAATAGATACAAAACTGGCTTATTCCTTGGGGGTGAGGTCAATTATATTTCCACTGGACAAAATTCATTTACATGTTTATGAACAAGAATAATTTGCATTGATAGCTCAATGACAATGACAAGTACTACCCAAGTAGTACTTAGCTAAGGGCTAGTTATCACTGAAGACACCTAGTATTACTGTTGGTCCTTTTCAAAGTCTTTCACAATTTTTTCCTACACTAGTCTTCCTTCTTTCCTTGTTTGTAAATTTTTCTAAGATTGTGAGAAACCTGGCTCCTCAATAGATTTTCTTATTTATTCTAAATTACCTTATTTGCCCAATGAAACCATTTATTTCTCCAACCACCTCAGCTGCCTCTTCCACCTTTCACCTCCTCCATGGTGGTTATCAACACTGTCCCTTGCTTCCTCAGCCACTTGGCATGTCTGTGCTAGTTGCTCCCTCAGGTTCTTCATCCTTTCCACCATTCTGCTCCTTCCAACACTGAGGACTTTGTGCAGTGTCCTCTCTCCCTCTCTTCCTATCTACAAATGTTCCCATGCTTGCAGCAGGGGCAAAAGAAGGGAAAGGAAGACAGAGGGGAAAAGGATGATGATTAGGGAAGATATTGATCTGTTTTGATTAGTTTTAAATTAAATCTACAAGGATTAAATTTAGTGAAGGTGACAGGTGTGTTTGGAAACATAATGGTGTTCATATTCTTTACATCCAAGTTCACCTTTATCTTAATAATAAAAAATGTAAAGGAATCATATTTTTAAATGCATATGGATTTTGAGAATCTTATTTCACCTCCTTGTTTACTTTGGAGATCTACCTTCTCATTTATATGAAGCAAAGACAATTAAAATTTAAACATAAAATACAGTGTTTTTTATTGTAGCCATAATACATTAAGTAAGCATAAATGAGTCTCATTTGCAAAAACACCTATATAATCATTCTTCCAGCAGAGTAATTTAAAACAAATTATAGTCAGGGAGCTATAATTGATGCTTTTAGCTTTTGATATAAGAATTGGAATTTAAAAAGAAGAATTATTAATTATTGTAATTAGTTATTCTTATCTAAGTACATGTCTGTGTGTAAAATGAGAAATTGTGTAATAGAAACAAGGCTGCAAAACCTTTCTAATCTTAAAAATAACATTCTTAAAATGCCTTAGTTGTCAAAGAGGACTATGCTCTGTGATAAAGGATTATATTTTCTGTGATCTGTGCTATAGACCTGTCCATATGTGCCAACCTTTGCTGTAATGTAAATTAGCAATTTTGATAGAATGGTTCATTTCATTAATATGTAATGTTGTAAAATCCATAGTTTCTCAATTTCTTGAATTTGAACAAAAATATATAAAACATTACGTCAGTATGTGATCACAGAAATTTCTGTTGCTAAAATACTTATTTATATAGTTACACATACTTGGTCATGCTTTACTTTTAATCAGTGATAATCTGTGGACTGAGAAGTCAGAGTTATCTGGGGAAGTCTTTTAGATTTTGTGTCTCCACAAAATTTTGAAACTGCACCATCACTGAGCTTGTCTGCAGGGTTGAAAATCCTGCTGTACTAAACGGCTGGTACCTGGTAAGACTGTTTCATATTTCCCAGATGTTTTGGAAGTGAAAACAAAAGTTTGTGAACCACTGTTTTTAACAAACCCTCATATGTAAAAATCTAGATTTAGGTAGATAAATTAGAGGTAACAGCTTTGTTAAGATACTCCAAACTTTTCACATGTCTTACTAAGGTTTCAATGGCCGCATGTACCCAAAGAACTCTCAAGCCTTTTCTTCAGCCAGTATTTGCTCCTGAGCACCAAACTCATATCTCCAGACATCTCCATCTGGATGTTCCAAATATACTCAAACTCAATATGCCCCAAACTGGACTCCTCAGCTTCCTATCCTCTTCAGTATTCACAAATCCAGGGAATGGCACTGCTGCTTTCATAGTCTATCATCTGAAAACCTCAGAGTCGTCTTTGACTTTCATTCCTTCCTCGTCATGTCCAGTTAGTCACCAAGTCTTGTAGATTCCTAATGATATTTCCTACTCGCCATTCATGTCTTTCTGTACCCACACTACCTTATTTCAGATCCCCGTCATCCCTCACTTTGACAATTACAAGGGTCTTCCAAGGTTCCTTGCCTCCGGTCTCACTGCCCTCTAATCGGCCTTCACAATGTTATCAGAGGAACTTCCTGACATACAAATTTTTTCCCCAGAATGAAATCATGCTTTTTAGTAAGCCGTGCAAGACCCCTGGTTTTCTTTCTAGCTTATAGTCCTGTCATTCTTCACCTCCTATGATTTAGCAATACTGAAGAAGTTGCTTTTCACTAAATGCACCAAGATGGGCGTTAGCTCCTATCTTTTATGTTTTGTTTTCACCTGCATAGCAAATTGGTTTAAAACATAGCTTCAGTTTTACCTTGATCTGTGAGCCCTTCCTTGGCTCTTCCACACATATTGAGGCTATCCTCCTGTTTACCTCATGCACACTTCCATTATATCCTCACTGTATTGTATTTTATTGTTCCTGGGTTCCTTAACGGTATGGATTGTTTGTTTTTTGTTCAGTCTTCAGTACATTGTACAATGCCTGGTACATAGTAATGCTTCAACAAATATCTGGATAATGAATTAATGTATCCCCTTAATCAGAACACTTGCCATGAGCAATTAAAATATAAGTTACCATGAAATGATGTTTGACTCGCAAACTTTGGAGTTACAAACATATTGAATCTCCCACTGGCTTCACACATAATTAATCAGAATATTTTAAGAATGTAATTCTATCTGATTTGAATACACTGAACTTTTGGGGGAAATGTACCTTGCAACTGTAGTGGATTATCACATAGCTGCAGTAAATTATAGACATCAACACGTTTATTATCTCTACTGTCTATTTTGTGTCTTTTCTCCCTAAAATCAGCAAACTGCTTTGTATATTTTGCAAGGCACTGTGTGTGGGTGCTCTAATGTGTAATTCACCCATGCAAGAAGGAAAATGACTGCTTCAGAAAAATGTAGGTGTTCTCTGTTCTTACCTTTAAGAAAACAACATTGTTATATAATTGGCCCCAAACCCCAAAGAAATTTCTTATCTTTTGACTTGTTTTCCTCCACATTATTGTGTCTGAAGTTGGTACAAGGCTTCTAGCATCACATTCACTCATTCATTCATTCATTGAATGTTTATTGAACATCCAGCAATTGTCAGATATTGTCCTAGATAATAAGGTTACAAAAATGGATAAGACAGAATCTCTATTCACACAGGGATTATAGCCTAGTAAGAAAGGCCACTAAAGAGACAATTATAATAATGATCACTGGTAATAATGAGAATAGATAATAATGATAATGACAGCAAGTATAAAGCTCAACCACCATGAGGTTCATCCTGACAGGATGATGTCCCACAAGGGTGGCATGCATGAAGAACTCAAACATAAACTGAAAATCAACTTAAATTATTTTTGTGTATTTTCTTCAAAAATGTCAACAATGATTATCACATGATACACTGCAAAATATCCTAAAAATCTGCTATGTTCAACCACCTCCCAAAGGCAGTCATCACAGTAAGTCTGCTGCCCTCAGTTTTCTTTTTATCTCATATCCAGCTCTTGGTTTATTTACCCCATTTCTCTCTCATTATCTCTCCCTCTCTGAAAACTCTATTAAAATTCAGACTACTTAGGTCTTTTACATTTTCTTCTTTTCCAAATCTATTCTTTTCTCCCAAGGATAACAGACTTTGCCTGTTTTAATGTAAGCAATATACTTTTTTTTTGGCTCTGCAACTTAATACCAACATCATACTCCTGACCAGCAAAAGGACCAATATAATGATGAATATAATAAGGAGGATGTGAATATTCATGCATTAACATTTTTCCTATCACAATAACAAATTATGACAGCTTGTCATGCTTACAGAAGTGGGTTTCAAGGAGTAAATTTAGTACTTTTCAGTTTACATGAAATAAAATGGAACCATGATTACTAAGCTCCCTAGACCTAAGTATGTTTATGAAAAACACATTTTGTGCTAAAATGGAATGAATATTATAAAAAAAAAAAGAGAGAGGAGAATTCTAGATAACTTTTTAGAACAATTTATCTTGGGAAATTCTGCTAAAATGGAATGAATATTATAAAAAAAAAAAAAGAGAGAGGAGAATTCTAGATAACTTTTTAGAACAATTTATCTTGGGAAATTCTGAAACGACAATTTTTGGTCCTGGACTGAAAAGTTGGCTGCCAACATTGGAAAATACACTAGGTCAAAATAGGCTGGAATCTTGTAGTGATGTATGTTTAGATCACACATCACTACTAGGTGCTGATAATTTGCTCCTCTCCCAAGCTTGGAAACATTCTATTGAGTCTATCACAAAGGGCTTTTGAAATTGTGTAGTACAACTTTAGTTTAATAAATAAATCTCCTCTATGAAGTGCTTGAGAAGCAGCCATTGACCCTCCTTGACCCTCCTCGGGTTAATCTGGCGGGATGGGGTAAGGCGGGAAGTCTGGGAGGGGCCCCATGAAGAAAGCATTTGAAATATGTCTTAGACTTGGAGTATGATGCTAGTAGATCAAGAAGGTAAGGAATGACATCCCTGGTTAAATAAATAGCATAATAAATTGAGAGAGATGGCTCAAAACACATATTGTATTTGCAGAAAATCCAGGGACATAAGGGTTTAGAAAAGGATGTAGTGGGAGATAAAGGTTGGAAATGTATTTTGGGAAAAGTGGTGAGTTTTCTAAATGCTACTACAAGGAGTTTGGAATTTATCCTACAAGCAATGAAGAATTCCATCTAGCTAATAGTGGGATGCTTCCCATAATTCTTCAAGTTGAAATAAAATTTTCTTTCCACTGGAGAGACAAAAACGAATGAATGAATGACTACAGGAATCACCTCCACAAATTTATGTGTGTTTAACTCAAAAAAGCTTTATTATTTCCATTGGTCCATGGCTTGGGAGAGGCTTCAGGATGGAAGAAGTATGCCGGACTTTGGAAGATCATCTTACTGCTTGAAGATGAGCATTTCCAAGAGACAGTCACCCAGTCCAGCCTGGGGCCAGCTGGCCTATGGGGGAAGGTCAGATAGTCATCCAGAAGTAGCCCATAGCCTCTAGGGCCACATCTTTGCAATGGAACTAGAAGGCCAAAGATCGGAGATGGAAGCCTGTAAGTGCAGGTGCACCTGGTCATTGATGGTGGCCTCCACCATGACAGGTTAATTCTGGTGTATGTGGTTGTTTAACATAGATTGTTAATAAAACATATACACACACCCCAAATGCACTACCACAACAAAACAGAGCAAAATGAAATGGCGTTAACTGAGCTTGGAAGCTAGAGCATAGCCAAGAAGATGGCCTAGAGATTGAGACTACGGAGGAGGCTGGAGGGTGGTCCGAGGCTGGAGGGGTGCAGTCCTGGGATCTGTTACCTGCAAACACTGTAGAAAGAAGCTGGAGATCTGCAGGACCAGTGGACGCCCTGTGCCTCTGCAAGTCTTTTTGTTTGCCAATACAGAAATATGCCTTCAAGATTATGGTCCAACTCATTATTCAAGAGAAGAAGGAATAAATAAAGAGCATGATGGTACTTACTCTATTGGAGACTTCTCTGCAAGTTGCCACAGTCATTGGCTAAACACTTAGAAAAAGTGTTCCAACAGCTATGATCTTCACTAACAGTAGGACCATCAGCTCGTATTTCATGTCATTACTTGAGAAGATTGTTTATTTCTATGACTACATGCAGAGATGAAATAAACTACACCAGGACCATAGCTTTTTTTTTTTTTTTAAGTTCACTTATATTACTCTTGTCTTTCTAGCCATTTTATGGGATAATATTGACAAAAATTATGACTGCAATTTTAGAGACGAGGAAGCCGAATTTAAGAGTGGTTAAATGATTTGCTTAAGGCAATCCTAGGATGCAAGCGAGCCCTAGGAGGCAAACCCAGATATTTCTGGTTGTAAGCCCACTGCTTTTTCTAAAACCTCAGAATGTCCCAAATATGTTCTGATAAAAATGTACAGAGAGCACCTGTATGAGAACACACAATGTCGTCCATCAGAACAGTGAAGGAATGATGTGTATGCTATACAAATACACAATTTCTTTCCAAAACCTGTATTGATATCTACAATGTTAAATACAGCCTAATGAGCAAAGATTAGCTAATAATCTTGAGAAAATTATTTTACTAGGATATATATTTTTATCTCTCTTTATCTTTGAAGATGTAGAGGAAATTTGCCTGAGGAGCAATTTTGTGAAGCAAAAGATGCAGACAAATTTTAAGGAGGTCAGAGAAGTGCTAGGGAAGAAAAATGCCCAAGGAAACATTAATTAACAAGTGTATTTAATCTGTGAATGGTTATTTAAATTGCACATTTCTTTTTCCTTAAAAGTTTAACTATTATTATGTTTTTAATAATCTATCTTGATTCCCACCAGTCTTTGTTGGTTCAATCTCTCCCACATTTTGAAACAATAGTGTTCCTTGGTTTAATTCCCCCTTTACCCCACAGATAGGGACCATTCACAGTGCATGCATGTAAAAAGCACTCACTAACTATGCGCTATTGATCTAAAGTCTGACAACTTTATTTTCCTTATAGAAACTATATGTGGTATGAAATTCCCAGATAAAGGACTTCATAATCAGTCACTGAATAATTGAGAAATATTTGTAATTAAATATAGTTGTTTATAAATATTCACCCAACTAGTCATGTATTTTTATACTATCTAGAATTGCTAGACATAGGCTGAAACAAGTGCTCTATGCTATCATCTATGCTTTTCATTTTAAAAAGCTTAATCTTTCTCCTCCCTTCCTTCCTTTCTTTCTTCCATCCTTCCATCCTTCCTTCCTCATAATAAAAGCCACATATAAGATAGGGGAAATAATAGGGAGTACTTTTTGGTGTTGCTTTGAAAATTAAATGAGCTGATTCATATAAGATGCTTAGCATGTTGCCAGAAATGTAAGCTTATTTTGTGGTAAGCTGTTCATATTGAGTCCTTTTTTTTTTTTTTTTTTTTTTTTTTTTTTCAGGCCCCCCCCACAGGCCCCCCGGGTTTTTTTTTTTTTTTTTTTTTTTTTTTTTTTTTTTTTA
>NW_007731715.1:149618-151297 GCF_000696425.1 Galeopterus variegatus
TAGCATGTTGCCAGAAATGTAAGCTTATTTTGTGGTAAGCTGTTCATATTGAGTCTTTTTTTTTTTTTTTTTTTTGCCAGGCACCAGCCTAAGTGCCTCAGGTTAATTTTTTTTTTTTTTTTTTATCTTGTCTTCATTTCAAATATGGAGCCCATGGTCACAGATCTAGTAAATGGCAATGATGGTATTTGTCTCCATGTAGTCTTGTTTCAGTTTCCCAACTCTTAGCCACCACACCATAGTGCTTCTCAGTTTGGACAACTGTGACTTGTTCTACTTTCCCTCCATGTGCAACAGGCTCAGCTCTACCATGTTTTACAACAGAATTTCCAAATGTGGTAAATGCTTAGGTGAAGTTACTTGAGTAACTGAGTCATTTGAGTGAAATTCTTCAGCAATGAATCAGCAATGCAGAGATTGAGAACTCCAAATTTAAAATAGAATTAGGTTTAGATTTAAGTTATTGTCAGGCTCTTTTACCTGCCTGTAATCCTGCTGACTGGGCCAATTGTAGAGCTTGGGCTAGGTCTGGAGTTCACAGACCCCTCAAGCCCATTGTCCAGACTGGGTCACAAACCCTTCATATGCCAGGCTGGGTAGCCGGACCCCTTACATGCAGGTCTATGAGCTAGGTAACCAGCAAACAGGTCCTTGGAACCGTAGGTTTGGAAGCATGGCCACACGCTGATTCCCAAGGCAGATGTCAGCCAAGTTGGTGGCACTGCACATGTACACTAACTCCACCCCCACACAATTTGTTAACAAACAATGTGCTGCACCACCCCCAACCAGAGAGGCAGGCAAGGGGTCCTGATTAAATTATTCTATTTTCCCAACACTTATCAATAACAAAAACTTTGTCAAATGTCAATAAATTCAATTTGAAATATTCTGGAAGGAAATGTTGCATTCATTATTTAACAGTATAGAAGAATGATCACAATAAAATGTTGAACTTTCAGAAGGAGAGTACAGACCTATAGTTATTGGAGGTGGAAAAGGGGCAAGGGTTGGGGAGTAATTGGGTAAGGGACACAAAGAATAGTTACTATTTGTAATGATAAACATGCCAATAATATTGATTTGATCATCATATACTTTGCACAATTACTGATAGTTAACTCTGTAACCCATAAATATGTAAAATCAATTATGTTTCAATTCAAAAAGTTAATTTAAAAAAACTAAATAAAAAATTTTAAAAAGCCCTTTTATTCACTTTAAGGAGCAAACTGAGCTGCCTGGAGGCTGTGGGACAGAAGTCACTAGTCACTGGGCAAAAGCTGGAGGAGTTGGGTCAATCTGGCACCTTCGTTGTCCTGCCAAGAAGGTCACATTCTTTTCTACAGAATTGTGCCAGCAGGAATCTATTACCTACTGGTTACTAGAAGTTACGTACTTGCATTGATGCAAAGCTTTTGCCCAGACGAAGGGTAACAGAATCTCAACCTCAAGTGGGCATACTGTCAGGAAAATCAGACCACAGGTGGTACCGATCCAAAGGCAGGGCCTCTGAGAACCGGATGAGCATCCATGGAATTATGGCACATCCTTGCTTGTTACTGAGGCTATGAGCTGAAATGATTCATGTATGTGGGAACGAGCGATCGGCCCAGAAAACAAAGGCCAGGAAAGCCAGCAAAGGACTGCGCAGAGGCGGAGTGAAGCGCGCCAGACTG
>NW_007731716.1:0-3163 GCF_000696425.1 Galeopterus variegatus
CTGTATGTGTATTATACATGCATGTGTGTGTGCATAAATATAAACATAATTTTCTCCTCTATGAATAGTGTGTTTCTTCTAAGGTGCTTTCTTGTGCCATAGTAAGTGATTTTATCCATTGTCTGATAGTGTTTGGATTTTTGCTCATGACAAAAAATAAAAGCTAAAACTGTGGTTGTGTTCTCAGAGTATGTGGCATCCTGTCAACTGTAAGCTGCACTTTGTTGGGAAAACCCAAATGTGTTAATAGCCCTACAACTATTTGTTTGGTCTATCAGATTACCCAAAGAATACTCTTCAGTTTTATACATAAAGATAAGCCTTTTTGTTTATTAATTTCTATTTTGAAAATAAATCATTAGAAGAATGAATAGGACAGGTAAAAATTTAAATAAGGAAGATATTCATTGCAATATGGACATATTGAAAAACTGTCAACAGCCTAATGTTCAATGGTCAATTAACTAAGAACATCCAAAAAATTCCAGTGGAATGTTATGCAATCATCAACAATTATGTTTACAAAGAAATGCGAATGCCCGAAACAAATGCTTGTGTTCTAATAATAAGAACAGAGGGAATGATATAAAATTTAGTAGGACATATGCTATATCAGGAAATATGCACAGATGGATAAGTCATCAAAGAGTTAAGAAAACATGTCTAATTGGTGGGATTATGAGTGACTTTTGTCCTTTTTTTGTATAGTTCATAAGTTTTCTACAATAAGCATGCATTAAAAAAGAAGCATTTATATCTAAAAACTAAGGACTAGTGGTAGCCTGTTTTCCTTTACTTCCAGGTTTCTGTGAGTCTTATTGTTATCAAGAACTAGGGTGACCAACCATGTTGGTTTGCCTGGTACTAAGGGATTTCCCAATATGTGGGGATTTCATTGCTGAATCTGGTTCAGTCCTGGACAAAACTGTGGTTGTTGGGCACCCTATGACTAGAACTCTTAATGAAAGGATATAGGAGCATATAAAATTTGGTTGAAAACTGGGTTATACCTTTCCATATATATACAAAAATTGTACTAGGTTATTAACTCTATCTGCACAGAAAACTGGCTTCATTGAACTATACTTATAAACCCAATCAAAATTGTCCAGTGATTATGACAGTGCCAAGTATTTGGCCATACAAAAGTTTAATTGTATTTTGCATGACACCGAGGGACAGTGTTTTGCATTGCTGGGAAAAGTGGGGACATGCGCTCCCCCAGCCTTCTCCAATCCTCTTGGTGTGCCTCACCCACCCAGCTCCAGGGTTCTCCCCTCTGGTGTCTTCATCTACACTCCGTCAGAAACCCAGAGAAGTGGCTTCAGGTCTTGCCTTTATGCTGAGACTCTCAACTTTACCCTTTCTTCTGATTTCCAGGATTTCACTTCTATCCCTATATGTTGTCATTTATCATACCCCAAACTTCATTTCCCTCACCCAAGTTGCCACGATCCAGCAATTCCTCACTCACCCTGGTTACTTTACTAGCATTCAGGTTACCTGGGTTAGAAATCTGGGCACTCACTGTTATTAATTCTGCCCTCACCATTCCTAATGCAATCACTCTCTCTTTCTGGCCAATTGCAGCTTCACAGTGTCTCTCTCCTTTGTCCCTTTTTTTTTAATAATGCTGATCTTGTGGGTCATTGAGTGGTACTTTTAAGTCTCTGGCACTACTAGGAAGACTAGCACCTTGTCCTTCTTTGTACCAGATGCCGGTGAGTTACTGTCTCTTCAAATTAAGCAAGGTCACCCTGCTCCCCTGACCTCTTGCAGCTTCTGAATTTGGCTTCTATACTCAGTTCTAATTCTGACATTCGCACCAAGCAGTGCTGAGTGTCCTTTGTCCTGACACTCTGTAAGTGATCTTTGCTTTGTCCTTCTACTTTGCCAATGTCCCCGGCATGTGTTACCAAACAAACGAAACGTACAAGGGATCTTTGAAAAGATCATGGAAAGATTCATATTGTCTTTTAATTCCATGTTTCCAAGAAAATTTTGAAATACTTTCATAGTTCTGCAGACACAATCTCTGCCCCTACTTGGCACTTTGATGCATGACATATATTGTTTGCCTAAATATGTCAGGAGCTTGAAAGGGACACCCAGAGCTTTCCAGGATTTCACACCAAGAGCGTGCTCTTTTTCTACAATTTGAAGTAGAAAAGGGTCCCTCAGAAGGATCAGGCAGATCATTTCCCATAATGAAATAACCTGGGCCAAGAAACCCCACAGCACATCAGGTGGGAAGGGAGTCACAGCACATCACAAAGCCTCTGAACTTGGTACCCATGATCCGCCCACTCAGCCTCCCCAGATGGAAAATGTACAACATATTGAGATTTTCAGGATCAAACTATGACTTTCATACCCAAGTATATATATACAGCAAAAATTACAAGTGCACGGCGAATAGAGAAGTGGTTTTAGATAGAGCTTTTTTTTTTTCAAGCAGTGAAACTTTTTGAGAAAATATTATTTGAAATCCAAATATATAAATACAGCAAAAATTACAAGTGCACGGCGAATAGAGAAGTGGTTTTAGATAGAGCTTTTTTTTTTTTCAAGCAGTGAAACTTTTTGAGAAAATATTATTTGAAATCCAAATATATAAAACAGGTAATATTAGAACTCTTTTTATTGAAGCTGATTATGAAGGTTCCAGTTCCATGTCACCTCTCAGTAACTCTAGTGTTCTGGAGAATATAGTTTGAAATAAATGAAAATAAATATAATCTATGTCCACATTTCCAGAGGAAATATTATAAATGCTATTGTTCCCCAAATTAACTTTGTACCCTTTCTCCAGGTATTTTAGTGACACACTCATGATGATTTGGATTTAATGTCGTTAAGCTGATTGGGTTGGTGGCCAATGGCACCATTCAAACCCCCAAAATGTAAGTTGATGGGTCTCCATTGACCTGGATGGAGATACCCACCTTCAGGGCCTGTGAGAGGAACATGAAAACCCTAATTTCAATTGTCTTTCAAATTATTCCCATGTGCTTACAACAATTGAACAGATTATTTTAAAAATAAAAACAGACCATCTTATTATTTGTGGAAATTGAGGTTTTGCTTTATTTCACAATGATGAAATGGAAAACACCTCGTTTTACCACCGAATACTTTTCAACAGAGAAATATTCAAACTTTC
>NW_007731716.1:3573-11997 GCF_000696425.1 Galeopterus variegatus
AAATGGAAAACACCTCGTTTTACCACCGAATACTTTTCAACAGAGAAATATTCAAACTTTCAGTGTCCTTAGCATTCACGTTAAGGCAAGAAGAGATGGTGGCTGTTCCTTAGACCCATCCTTGTAGAGCACTTTCTAAGTAAGGAGGAAAATTCTGTACCTTCTTCCAGAAATTGTATTTTGTCCTTTTTTCAATCCTGCCTTGCTGTACCAATAAATGGCACCTCTTTAGAAAATATGGAAATATAGGAAGCCTTACAACTTCTAAAAGCACAGTGACATAGTTTGTCAATTCCACTAAATCACCACTTTTGTATTTATAAATTCTGTACATGACTCAACAAGTTACTATACAGACTTGGATAACTAACCTAATGAAATGTAATTTCAAGGCCTTTTTCAATTCAGTTGCCACGCTGATTTCTCTTTCAAATCTTAGAGAAGACAATCCGTGAAGACAATTAGTAACTTCTTTTTTTCACATTAAATTCTACCTCAATGTCAACTGGTCAACAATCCTTCCTTATAAATACATCATTTTCATGCTAGAATAAAATATATGCATCCTTTGTAGCATAGGATGTCAACACTAAAATTTCAATTTACATGCCAAAATACAAGTTTAAGTCTCAAAACGAGGGGCCTCACCAAAATGCAGAATTCACAGCGGAAATGGTGGAGAATAAACCCACAAAGCTTTCTTCAAATCAAGCCCATACGAGGGGATCAGAGTGCACAGGGAAGAAGTCGTGAGGTTTCAAGGGAATTGCTATTCTCTGCTGCGTGGTGATACACTTCCAAGCTCATGGTCATGGGCTGGGGGTGGGTCTGGGGGCAAGCTGGGGCTTCCACTCTGCCTCAAGTGCAGAGCTGTAGGGAGAGCTTGAGCGCGTCCTAGAGTGTGCGCCCATATTGGATTGGAGGCTTATTCATGCCTGCGAAGGTTTAAAATGGCTTGTGGGAGGACAGAGAGAGAGGACTACATTTGAGAAGTAATTATTCTCTTAAGCAATGGGTATGTGAGTTTTTCCCATGGATCCTTTGGAAGAGAGAAGGCCTGGAGCTCCTGAAGTCCAACTTGAGAGATGGATGCTCGGCAGGAAGGATATGCATCAGAAGAAACCGGGCAGGGAAAGGACCATCTGAGAGCCAGCGTCTGAGTGGGGAGGGGACTGTCACCACTGAGCTCCTCCTGAAGTCCAACTTGAGAGATGGATGCTCGGCAGGAAGGATATGTATCAGAAGAAACCGAGCAGGGAAAGGACCATCTGAGAGCCAGCGTCTGAGTGGGGAGGGGACTGTCACCACTGAGCTAGAAACTTGGGAAGAGGAAGCAGCTAAACACAGCCCCTCCCAGATGGTTGCCCAGTCGGGCAGTAACAGGAAGAAGGAATAGAAGAGGCTAAACCCTGGAAGGAAAGTTGAAATCATGATTATTATCTTAATCTGAACATGCTGACTCTCGACTGCCTGGTTTGTAACATAAAGTGATTTTAGGGATGTCTGAGACCTTAAGTTCATTGGAAAAGTCTTGGTGAGAGTAAAAACGATCCCATCCTCCCACGTACACTTTAAAAGGATAAAGAAGACAATGCCAAGTTGCCTTTGGTTACATTTTGGCTGCATTTTGGTCATGACTTTTCACATATTGATTTATATTTGAATTGCTGAGTTTAATTCAGTAAGCATTTATCAAATTGTTACTACAAGGAAAATTAGTATAGTTTATGAAAACAAGCATGTGGTTTGGGATCAGAAACCTGGCTTTGCACCCAGCTGCTTACCTAACTCATGGTGTTATCCTGAGGAAATGAACCTGTCTAAGCTCCAGCTTTCCCATCTGTTTACTGGGGGAAATAACTCCAGATCCTTTTGAGCATTAAATGTGAACATGGAGAGAAAGGCAACTCTGGTAACTGGCATGTGGAAAGTGAAATAAACGAGCACTCGGCAGGGCAATGTCCTGTATAGCACTTTTCAGTGGGCTTGGAAAAGGAATGCTGGTGTTTGTATTAGGCGATCACTTCTTTGTAATTTTGAACTAGTTCTTTCTTGTCTTTGGAGGAATTACTTTTCAAATGCATTAATTAGGCAGTCGGCGGACTCCTCTCCACAGTCATACAAGGACACACGTACACAGAACAACAGTAATCATCAGTCACACTAACACTGGTTAGCCACAGTGACACACACCTCTGAAGTGGATATTCAAAAAGAAACGTCAGAAAATGTATTTTTAAACACACGTCTCTTAATAATGACTACATCTTGAGTAGTGACTAAAATAGATTTTTAGTATCCCAAAAATGTAGATTCAGCACATCCAAAACCTCAAATGGCTTCTTCCAGGTTGTTGAAAAACCTCCTCGGTGAAAAACCACTCATATTTTGGTGAAGGATGAACCTATAAATCCTGCTGGTTTTCTTCTGCATGTGAGATCCTGAACTCTTAACTGCGGGGACGTTCAGATGACTAATGCAGACGCCTCAGTCCACAGGAACCTGACAGTAGGATGGGGTAAGCCGGGTTGGGTGAGCCCGGTAACAAAGGAAGACATTGTATGCTCAGTTCCCAGCTGGGGTGGGGCGGGGCACAAAGTGCCACAAAAGGTCAGGCAGTCCTTATCCAAACCACCCGCCTCTGCCCTCCACCTCCGGCTGTGGAACTACGCGGTTCTTTGCCCCTCCTTACCTAGAAATTTCAGAAGACCACGAGGAGCTCCAGCTTGGGTGATGTCACCCTGCTGTCCGCGTTCCCAGGCTGCCAGGTCCCAGCCTGCCGGAAGGTCGCTGCATGTCCCCTGAGCTGACCCGGTGCTGCACAGCCCACCCCTTCTCCACGCTCGCCTCCTCCACGTGCTTTCTGTCACACTGCGGGACAGACACCAAGCACATTTCCACGCAGCCTGTGGAGGCGTCCCCCCTAGCCTCCCCCGTGTCCCCTGTGTCCCCCGTGTGCATGGACTCAGCCTCTTCCTGGTTCCCAGACTTCTCTTTATGCACTCCTCCTCTGTGCTGGAGACTTGGGGGGTTATTCCTCCCCCGTGTCCCCTGTGTCCCCCGTGTGCATGCACTCAGCCTCCTCCTGGTTCCCAGACTTCTCTTTATGCACTCCTCCTCTGTGCTGGAGACTTGGGGGGTTATTTCCCAGAGCTGCAGAACTCTCCCCCTCCTAATGCTGCTGGACTGTATACAATTCCTTGTTCTGGAACTTTGACCCTGTCTTCATGACTTCACATTTCTGCACGTGGAATTTGACCAGCCAGTTATCAGGATGTGTTTGCATCTGTCTTTTCATCCTGAATCCTACCACTGGTCTTTTCTGTAGGGACCCGATTCTTTACTTTCATCACTTACTGCAAATAACCTTTATTGGGCAAAGTATTTATAGAGAGCCCGTCTTAAAATGGCCTTACTCCTAGCAGTTGCTTCCATCTTACTCTCTATACTTAGAACAAGTCAACAGAAAGTCGACCTTCTCCAGAGGCAGCAGCATGCCCAATATATTCATTTGCAAATGTAAAGACCCTCCTTAAGTGTACCTGCTAACTCCAGGCATCACTCTTCCAGAGAACAAAATTTAAAGGAGTCTATGCAGGATGCCATTTTTAGAAGGTTCATCAAAATCCGTATGTCTCCTTTCCTTGCATATTTTATTATGACCATTTTTTCAGTAATTTATTCATGCTTCACAGGTGGCCCTAATTTGCATCAAAGTAACATTTTTTTTTTTTTTTGAGTCAGTACAGCTCTGACACTTCTGTCTTGGTCCTTCTCTAATTTCTTAGCAGCATTCCACACACAAGACACTGGGCCTGGTTTCTTTTAAGCCACGCTCCCCTAATTGCTCTCCTACCTCCCCTGATCTCCCGCTGCTTCCTTCTTCTCGGCCTGACTTGAGTGATGGAGTGCTTAGGGCTCAAGCCTGGCCCCTGTTTTCTAGCCACATCTTCTCCTTTGATGATTTCATCTTATCACTTTGAGTACCATCTATATGCTGATGTCTTTCAAATTAATATCTGGATTTGTGTTTTTAATTATTTGTCTCTTCACTTGTGTGTCTAATAAGTATCCCAAACTTAATGTGTATAAAGTGGACCTCTTTATGTTTCCTCTCTCCACTCCCCAACATGCTCTATGCCGTCCTTGTCATCCTTTGGTAAACGTGCTACCAAACGACCAGTTGGTCTCACAAAAATTCGAGGAATCTTCTCTGATTCTTTTGTTTCTTTGCCCCCACATTTAATCCTTCAAGACATCTCACAAGTTCTACCTTCAAAACATATCTCAAACATATCCAATTTTCTCTACGTCCATGGCCACCCCAGTTCAAACCTCTGTAATTTCTCACTTGGACTGATGCAATAGCCTCTTAATACATCCTCTGTCGTCTATTCTTACCTTCCGACATCCATTCTCCACATAGCAACCTACTAACCCTTTTTTTAAAAAAAGTTAAATCAGATCCTATCACCCATCTGTGTGTGATATTTCCATAGCTTTCACTGTGCTTGGATTAAAATCCAAGTTCTTTATCATGGTCCATGAGGCTTTCTATTGTATTTGGCTTTCTAGTTTTATTTTCTACTGCTATCCCCATACTCATTTCAAGCTATTCACCTTCTCTCCATTCCTGAAACACAACAAGCTTATTGTACCTCAAGGCCTTTAGACCTATAATTCCCCCTTCCTGGAAAACTCTTTCCCATACCTCTTCCTATGAATGGGCTGTTTTCATATTTCAAGTCTTAACGCAAATATTATCTCCTCAGAGAATGTTCTATGATTGTCCTCTTAGCACTTATTATAAACTTTCATCTATTTATTTTAGTGTCTGTCTCACCAACTAGAATCTAAACACCCTGTCTGTCTAGTTTATCACTTTGTCTCCAGTGGCTGACACTCCACCTGACATATAGGCAGGTACCCAGTAAATATTTGTTGGAAGAATGAATACCTAAATGAATGAATAAATCAATAAGTTCACCTCTATCTGTTTTACTCAACTGTGAATATGTTACATAACATAAATTTTCTTCTTTTAGCAGACCTAAATGTTAGTTTTGCAAATTTTTATATTGAAAACATAAAATTCCTAAATCATTAAGAAATCATTTTCCTTACATTACCAACTTTTTGAGATTGTAAAAATAATTTTCTTTTTAAAATAAAGGAAATTCTACTTCTGTGAAAGGTAAGGTAACAGTTGTTTTCCACCTGAAGCACATTAAAAACCAAATAAGCTGCAGAGATGATGGTTTTCATGCATTAAATATTTGGCATCAAAGGACAGCAGCTCTTGAGAGAGAAGATATAAATGAGGTATATGATTGCCACAGATTGCTACCTGTGGAGAATTTCCAGGCCACAGCTGAAGAAGGGAGCATTGAGGAAGAGACTTGTCATTTCCTTGAACTTGGAGTCAGAGGAGACCAAGGCAACTAGAATTTATAGAGCAACATACCAGAGAGGAGAGAGCTGCACAGAAAGAAAGTTCTAGAAATCTGCAAAGGTCTCAACTCATGTCTTCAGGTGAGTACTGCTTACTATGTACATGTGAAAAAAATTCCCAAGGCCAAGAAAAGAAGCAATCTCTGGAGATCACATGGCCATAGTAGAAAAACAATCTCTGGAGATCACACATCCAGAGTGGAAAATTCCATAATTCACAAGGCATTGGATACTTGGAAGTGTATGGCCTCAGTAGTGGGGGGAAAAAAAAAAAAAACGTTAGACTAAAGCCTACACTAGTCTCACCTGTAAATCTTAAAAATCAGTCTTAAAATGATCAAATTGTTTCCAAGTTACTTAACTATATTCATCCCAGAAGACAGATTGCACATATGTAGAGGAATAAAAAAAAAAAAAAAATCCAGCAACTAACAAAATAAAACTCACAATGTCTAGCATACAAAAAAAAATTATCAGGCATAACAGAAATAGGAAAACATGGCACATAATGAGAAGGCAATAGAAAAAGACCCAGATAGAATCTTAGTAGACAAAGACTTTAGAACAGTTATTACAACTATATTTCCATATGTTCAATAAACTAGAGGAAAGATCAAGCATGTTAAGTAGAAATATATGCATATATAGGTATAACTATATTAACATAGTTTCTGGAGATGAAAAATGCATTGGATTAGATTAACAGCAACTTAAACACTGCAGAATAAAGGATCAAAGGACTTGAGAACATAAATATATGTCATTAATTTGAAGAAATAATGGCCTGATTTTTTTTCCATATTTGCTGAAAGCACAAGTAACATGAAGGAACCAATGTACATCATGGTCAAATTACTTAAAACTAGTAATAAAGGAAAAAATCTTAAAGGCAGCCAGAGAAAAACACCAAATAACCTACAAAAGAACAAACATGAGAATCACAGTGGATGCCAAATGGGAAAAAGGCAAGCCAGAAGAGAGTAGAGCAAAATCTTCAGAGCATGAAAAGATGAAATTTAGATACCAAGGAAAAATATCTGTTAAAAACTATAGGCAAAATTTAAAGTTCTCAAGACATATGAAAGTCGAAAGAATTTATCACTTGCAGACCTGCACTGTAAGAAATATTAAAGTCTTGGAGACATGTGATGGTCAGCACGGCAAGGTCACGGTGCTAAGTTGTTTGATCAAACACTAGTCTAGATGTTGCTGTGAAGGTACTTTTTAGCTCTGATTAACACAATCAGTTGACTGTAAGCAAAGATTACCCACAATAATGTGGGTGGGCCTCATTCAATCATTTGAAAGACTTAAGAGCAAACACTGAGGTTTCCTGAAGAAGGAATTGTGCTTCAAGACTGTAACAAAAAAAGCCTGTCTGATTTCCAGCCTGCTGGCCTTCTCTATGAATATTAGACTCAAGACTGCTAAACACTGAGGTTTCCTGAAGAAGGAATTGTGCTTCAAGACTGTAACAAAAAAGCCTGTCTGATTTCCAGCCTGCTGGCCTTCTCTATGAATATTAGACTCAAGACTGCAACACCAACCCTTAGCTGAGATTCCATTAAGATGTCTACTTTCACTAAATTGATCTTTAAGTAACTGCAATCCCAATCAGAATTCCAGCAGGCCATTTTTTAAAATATAAATTAACAAGGCAATTCTAAAATTTATATGGAAATCAAAGGACCCCATAAAAGGTAAAACAAGTTTGAGAAATAAGAGAAAACTTAAAGGGCTAGCACTTGATTTCGAGTCGTATTGAGTCATATTTTAAAGCTGCATTAATCACGACAGTGTGGCATAGGTGTAGAGGTTTACAAGCAGATCAATAAAGCAAACTATAGACCTCAGAAGTACACTCACTCACATATTTTTAATTGTTTTTTAATAAAAGTTCCAAGGCAATTTAATCAGGAAATAATAAATGATATTGGAGCAATTGGACTGACATTTGCAAAAAAAAGGAACTGAATCTGTGTCTCACCATATACAAAAATTAACTTAAAGTAGATTATATACCTAAACATGAGACCTAAAACTATGAGCTTCTTAAAAAACAAAAAAGGAAGAAGAAATCAGTGTCCTAGTGACCATGGGTTTGGCAAAGATTTATTGAATATAACCTAAGAGTAAATTATTAAAATATTAGTAAATAAGACTCCATCAAAATCTAAAACTTTTGTTCTTTAAAAGAACCTTAAGACAACAAAAAGACAGGCCACAGGCTAAGAACAAATATTTTCAAAATGTATATCCAACAAAGAATTAAACCCTTAAGACTCAATAGCAAGACAACCCCAAAAAATGGGCAAAAGATTTGAACAGACATTTCCCCAGAGAATATGCAAGGATGGCAAATAAGCACATGAAAAGATGCTCAACATCATTAGTCGTTATAAAAATGCAAATTAAAATCGCAATGAAATTCTATTATATACTCACTGGAATAGCTAAAATTAAAAAGCCTGATCCTGCCAAGTTCTTCTGAGACTGGGGAGCACCTAGAATCCTCCTACATTGCTGGTGGGAGTGTAAAACGGTGCGACTACTTTGGAAAGCAGTTTAGTAGTTTCTTAGAAAGTTAAGCACACACCTACCTGTTGGTAATAACAAGCATAAAAGGACTAGGCCAATATTTTGGAAACAATTTGTTGAAGGGGTTTTCCCCAAGCACAAGCCTTTCTTTGGATAGACAGACACTTAACTGCCACCATTTCTTCAAAATCCTTGCTGCCAGGGGTTATTGAATACTTCTTCAACTATCCAACCACTAACAATTACCGATAAGTTATTAAGCATTTGCTAATTGGCACTTTGCTAGCTTTTGAGGATATAAAAACAAATAAAAGTCTTGATTTTACGAAGTTCACTGTTAAGGAAGGTACATGTAAATGAATAACACCAATGTTTTTTTTAAAAAAACTCATAATAAGATATGTTAAATGCACACAGAATAAGGAGTGATTATTT
>NW_007731716.1:12750-19788 GCF_000696425.1 Galeopterus variegatus
AAAAAAAAAAAAAAAAAAAAAAAAAAAAAAAAAAAAAGGTCTGCAGAGAAAGAAACATTTAAAGTGGATCTTGATCAATAAATCTGGAGATCTTCAGAGAAAAGACATGGGATAGAGGGAGCAAAAGCATCATAGAAGAACGAAATGCAAGAACAGAAGAGCAGGAGTAAAGTGAAGCTGGGACACGCGTGTGGATAGAAGCCAGAACATGGACCATGTTGTTGTCGTCCCTGTGGTGTCACGTTACTCAGCTATGTTGTCCATATCCCACTTTCTAGATCAGTCCTCAGTGGGTCATGACTATCATTTTTTAAAGAATGAAATAGCGTACAAAAATAGAGGATAAAAATATGAGAGTGCAGTCCATGTAGTCAGACTTAGCATTATTTCACAAAATTTTGTTTCAGTATAATGCTATATATTTATGTGTGCACCCATTAAATGGACTTTAAGATTCACAAATGCATCATGACCAGCAGTTTGAAAAGCATCGCTATAGGATACAGAGACTATTAAGTTTTTAAACAGAGAGTTAAATAAGCTAGAGGTGGGGTAGAGAGAGAGGTCTCAAAACAGATTTTGCAATAGTCCAAGAAAATGATGTTGAGAGTTTGATTTAAGGCTGTGGCAATGAGAATAAATATGGACATCAGGAATTTGAGAGATACTTATGGGGCATAATTAACAAGACTTGGTTACTAATTAGATTTAGAGCGTTAGCGGGCTGGAGGAGCGAAATACAACACCCGTTTTCCAACTTAGGTAGTAAAATTAATTAAACAGATGAGAGCACAGGGGAAGAAAAGTGTGGAGGGGAAAGAGTGGACTCAACTCATGACATGGTGAGGACAAGGTACGTGGATAAACCAAGCAGAGCCACTTAGCACAAGCTGAGACTGTAGAGAGCAGGCGTGCCAGAGACAGATTGTTTATCTGACTTGTAAGTTTTGTGTATAATAGTATACATAAACACATAAAACATTTATAAAATATAAAACTGCACATAATATGAATACTAATAATTACTGATATACATAACTAAACAAATGTGAGTAAAAAAGCATGGAAGAACACACCATATACTGAGGGCCTTGAAAAAGACAGGCATCTTCTTTGCACACAATCATGCTTTTTGCATTGGTGTTAGTTTGGCTGGTGTTATTCTTTACTAACTGGAAGTTGATTAACAAAGTAAAATGCTTGATTTTAAATGCACAACCGGCGGATTTTTTCTCTGATTTTATACAATTATAATATATTAGTCAGAGCCCTGGTAGGAAATAAGAGTTAACTGAAGAGAGCCTAAAGAGAATTTCATGAAGAGACTTTTTAGAGATGTGAGTAGGGTAAGGGAAATAAGGGATGCTGAGGTACCCGTGGACTGCCGTCAAAGGGAAGCCAGTAACACCCCTAAACTGAAGCAGCAAAAAGAAGAAATACTGATGCCTAAGCTATGGCTGGAACTGTGAACTTGGGGCCACCCAGTAGGAGCTGTAGCTCCCTACAGAATTGAAGTATCAAAGCAAGGAGAAAGTTGGTAAAAGCTATCCCACACTGATTCTCACTTCATCTTCTGATACTCAGCTGGAAACCTCCATTGGCTAAACCCAGCAGGAGCCAGAGGAGCATTGTAGTTCACAGCATGAGACCCTGGAATAAGGAAGGGCAGAGAAGGTTGAGAATGAGTCTTCCATGGGGTAAAGGGAAAAAATGGAGAGCAATCAGTATTACTAGTCTGGAAGCCTGAGTGATAAACTAATTAGTTTAATTTTTAGGTCTTGTAATCATTTCAAGTAAATCAGTTTTTACCATTGGAGTTTAATGCCAATGTCTGCCCTTTCTGAGATTTAATTTCAAAAGTTATGTGTGAGACTTTCAGTTACTGGTCTAGCATGTGAGGAGCTTGAAACCTGTTACTCCGTCCTCACAACAAGTAAAATGCTGATTGAACTGAAAAATTAACAATTCTTCTTAAATTCATCAGAGAAGTGAGGTCACAGGGCAAACTCTTGCCCCCCAAATTGGAGACAGACAGGAGGATACTGAGAATCACAACTTACCAGAGGAGAAACCCATGAGCTGCGACCTCCACAGGAACCAGTGTCAGGGTAGGAAAACCTGAATTCTAACTGATGAATTGCCAGAGGCTCAATGTGGACAAACCTGAGAGAGAAAAACTCCAGGGGGACCAGTCATGGGGGGCCTCCACACTTTCATGAATTTTACCTCCAGGAGCTCTACCCAGTTCTCACAGTGAAGATCACAGAAAAATCCCCTTGGCTATCTGATTGTGGCAGGGATAAGTAACAATTTTAAAATGTGCCCATGCATTTTGTTCTTCTCAGCAAAGCCTGCTATCAGGAGAAACTATTTTATCAGAGTCTAACCTATTGGGGATTTATCAGAGCCCAGCTGACCTGGGGGAAGAGAAATACATAACCCCAGCTTCCTCTAACCTTCTACATAGGAGAAGGGACATACATAATACTANATAAGTAACAATTTTAAAATGTGCCCATGCATTTTGTTCTTCTCAGCAAAGCCTGCTATCAAGAGAAACTATTTTATCAGAGTCTAACCTATTGGGGATTTATCAGAGCCCAGCTGACCTGGGGGAAGATAAATACATAACCCCAGCTTCCTCTAACCTTCTACATAGGAGAAGGGACATACATAATACTAGCCTGTTCTAACTGGGGAGTGAGGAAGGAAAACTGAGAATTACTTGTGAAGTTCACAGTCCAGGGGCACAGCTCGCTAAAAGACTGAGACCTGGTCATAGGACTGTGAAATGCTTCCCCTCCTCCCACATTACAAAAGGCCTATGTACTACAGTTTTTTTTTTTTTTTAATCCAATCTATCATGTATGGCTATCAAGAAAAAATTACAAGGCATACTAAAAGGCAAAACCAAATAAAATAAAATAAAATAGTTTGAAGAGACTGAGCAAACACCGGACTGGGACATGGCAGGAATGTTGGAATTATCAAACCAGAATTTTAAAAACATGATTAATATGCTAAGGAATCTAATGGAAAAGGAGACAACATGCAAGCACAGATGGGTGATGTAAGCAGAGAGATGGAAATCCTAAGAATAAAGGAAAGTTTTTGATGAGCTCATTAGTAGAATGGACATAGCTTGAGAAAAGAATCTCTGAGCTTGAGGCTGTGCCAGACTTCCAAATGGAAAATCATGGAGATTTTAAAAATTGGAACAGAATATCTAAGAACTGAGAGACAACTACTGTAGGACAAAAGATGTAACAGAAATGTAATGGGAGTATCAGAAGGAGAATAAAAGAGAAAAGAACAGAAAAAATATATGGAGCAATAATGACTGGGAATTTCTTCAAAATTAATGTCAGACACTAAACCATAGATCCAGGAATCTGAGAGAACACCAAGCAGGATAAACACCTAAAAAGCTACATCTACTTACGTTGTTCTCAAACTGAAGCAAATCAAAAATAAAGAAAAAAATTTGAAAGAAGCTGGAGAAAAAAACACATTATCTATAGAGGAGCAAAGATAAAAATTACATGTGACTTCTCAGAAACCACACAAGCAAGAAGAGACTACAGAGAAATATTTAAAGTGTTGAGGGAAAAAAACAAAAAAAGAAATGAAAAAAAACACACCATCATAGAATTCTGTACCCTGCAAAATTATCCTTCAAAAGTGAAGGGGAGATTGTTTCTCAAACAAAAATTGAGGGAATTTGTTGCTAGTAGATTGATATGCAAGAAATGNTTTTTTTTTTTTTAATCCAATCTATCATGTATGGCTATCAAGAAAAAATTACAAGGCATACTAAAAGGCAAAACCAAATAAAATAAAATAAAATAGTTTGAAGAGACTGAGCAAACACCGGACTGGGACATGGCAGGAATGTTGGAATTATCAAACCAGAATTTTAAAAACATGATTAATATGCTAAGGAATCTAATGGAAAAGGAGACAACATGCAAGCACAGATGGGTGATGTAAGCAGAGAGATGGAAATCCTAAGAATAAAGGAAAGTTTTTGATGAGCTCATTAGTAGAATGGACATAGCTTGAGAAAAGAATCTCTGAGCTTGAGGCTGTGCCAGACTTCCAAATGGAAAATCATGGAGATTTTAAAAATTGGAACAGAATATCTAAGAACTGAGAGACAACTACTGTAGGACAAAAGATGTAACAGAAATGTAATGGGAGTATCAGAAGGAGAATAAAAGAGAAAAGAACAGAAAAAATATATGGAGCAATAATGACTGGGAATTTCTTCAAAATTAATGTCAGACACTAAACCATAGATCCAGGAATCTGAGAGAACACCAAGCAGGATAAACACCTAAAAAGCTACATCTACTTACGTTGTTCTCAAACTGAAGCAAATCAAAAATAAAGAAAAAAATTTGAAAGAAGCTGGAGAAAAAAACACATTATCTATAGAGGAGCAAAGATAAAAATTACATGTGACTTCTCAGAAACCACACAAGCAAGAAGAGACTACAGAGAAATATTTAAAGTGTTGAGGGAAAAAAAACAAAAAAAGAAATGAAAAAAAACACACCATCATAGAATTCTGTACCCTGCAAAATTATCCTTCAAAAGTGAAGGGGAGATTGTTTCTCAAACAAAAATTGAGGGAATTTGTTGCTAGTAGATTGATATGCAAGAAATGACAAAAAAAGAAATGAAAAAAAACACACCATCATAGAATTCTGTACCCTGCAAAATTATCCTTCAAAAGTGAAGGGAAGATTGTTTCTCAAACAAAAATTGAGGGAATTTGTTGCTAGTAGATTGATATGCAAGAAATGTTAAAAGTAGTTCTTCAGAGAGAAAGAAAATAATATATTCCAGAAAGAAAGCCACATCTACATAAAGAAAGAAAGAGCATTGAAGAAGGAACAAAGGAAGGCAAAATAAAGATTTTTATTTGTCTTATCTTTGGTTGATCTAAAAGGTAGCAGTTTGCTCATTATAACAGCAACAAAGTATTTGATCGTGTATGTTTATGTATGTATATGCTTATATATGCTCATGTGTAAGTAAAACAAAGGACAGTAATGATATAAAAATAGAAAGAAAGAATTAGGAATATTTTGTTTTTATAAGCTACTTGCACTGCCCCTAAATCTGTATAGAGTTTTTGAAAGTGAACTCTGATTAGTTGTAAATGTTTATCACAAACTCTAGACCAATCATTAAAAGTGAGAAAAAAGAAGTATGATCAAGAGTCAAAGACAAAAATAGGAGCACAAAACAAGGGTGACAAGTAGAAAACAGTAACATATTAACCCAACTTACAATTTTTCAGCTTTGCAACAGGCTTATCGGGGTACTAAATGCATTTTTGATTTACATTGGGTTTATTGGGACATAACCCCATCATGAGTCAAAGAGCATCTGTATATCAGTAATCACTTTAAATGTCAATAATCTAAATATACCAATTAAAAAACAGAGATTGTCAGAGTGGATAAACAAACAAGACCCAAATATAGGCTGCGTATGAGAAACCCACTTTAAAAATAGATACACAAAGTTTAAAAGTAAAGGAATGGAGAAAATAATACCACACTAACACTAACCAAAAGAAAGTGGGAATAGCTATACTGATTTCAGAAAGAGCAAACTTCAGAGCAAGGAAAGTTATCATGGATAACGAGTGGCATTATATAATAATAAAATAGTCCATTCTCCGAGGAGACCTAACAATCCTTAATGCATATGTGGGTAAAAACTGAGCTTCAAAATGTATGAGGCAAAAATTGATAGAACTGCAAGAAATAAATAAGTTCACTATTATAGTTAAAAGCCTCAACACTCCTCTAGCAGAAATGGAGAGATCTGGCAGGCAGAAAATCAGTAAGAACATGCTTGAACTCAACAGCACCATCATAGAACTGAATATATGAACCCCAATCAACATACCAACAAATTATTTTTGTAGATATAGGCAAACTGATTACCAAGTTTATATGGATATGCCAAAGACTCAGAATTTCTAACACAATTTTGAATGGAAATAACAAATTTGGAAGATAGACAGTACCAGACTTCAAGACTTACCATAAATCTACAGAGATCAAGACAGTGTGGTATGGGCAGAAAAATGGACACATAGATCAATGGAGCATCGTAGAGAGTCAAAACAGACCCACATAAATATAATCAACTGATCTTTGACAAAAGAGCAAAGGCAATACAATGAAAAAGTAATATTCTTTTCAGCAAATTGTGTTGAACAACTGAACATTCACATGCAAAAAAAGTGAATCTAGAAACAAACCTTAGACCCTTCAAGAAAATTAACTTGAAATGTGTCATAGACCTGAATGTAAAATGCAAAACCGTAAAACTCTTAGAAGATAACATAGGAGAAAATCTAGGTGACCTTGGGTATGATGATGACTTTTCAGATACAACACCAGAGGCATGACCTATGAAATAAATAATTTATAAGCTAGTCCTCATTAAAATTAAAAACCTGCTCTGCAAACTACACTGTCAAGAGAATAAGAAGATAAGTCACAGACTGGTAGGAAATATTTGCAAAAGACATATGCGATAAATGACTGTTATCCAAAATATACAAAGAAGTCTTAAGACTCAACAATAAGAAAATAAACCACCTGATTAAATTGGGTGAAATATCTGAACAGACACCTCACCAAAGAAGACATACTGATGACAATAGGCCTGTAGAAGTATGCTCAACATCATTTGCCATTAGGGAATTGCAAATTAAAATGAGATACCACTGTATGCCTATGAGATGGCCAAAATCCAAAACATTGTCAATGCCAAATGCTGACAAGGATGTGGAGCAACAGGAACTCCCATTCATTCTGGTGGGAATGCAGAATGGTACCGCTTATTTGGAAGATAGTTTGTCAGTTTCTTACAGAACTAAATATACTCTTACCATAAGATTCAGCACTCTTACCATGAGAGTCAGCAGTTACTCTCCTTGGTATTTATTTAGATGAATTACAAACTTACTTCCATGCAAAAATCAGCACAAATATTTGTATAGCATCTTTA
>NW_007731716.1:20058-21670 GCF_000696425.1 Galeopterus variegatus
TGCCTATGAGATGGCCAAAATCCAAAACATTGTCAATGCCAAATGCTGACAAGGATGTGGACCAACAGGAACTCCCATTCATTCTGGTGGGAATGCAGAATGGTACCGCTTATTTGGAAGATAGTTTGTCAGTTTCTTACAAAACTAAATATACTCTTACCATAGGATTCAGCACTCTTACCATGAGAGTCAGCAGTTACTCTCCTTGGTATTTATTCAGATGAATTACAAACTTACTTCCATGCAAAAATCAGCACAAATATTTGTATAGCATCTTTATTTATAATTGCCAAAACTTGAGAGCAACCAAGATGTCCTTCATTAGGTGAATGAATGAACAAACTGTGATACATCCAGACAATGGAATGTTATTTGGCACTAAAAATAAATGAACTATCAAGTAATGAAAAGATATAGAAGAAACCTAAATGTAAAAGCCAATCTGGAAAAAAAGGCTCCACGCTTTGTGATTCCGACTATATGACATTGAGCAAAAAGCAAAACTATGGAGATAATGAAAAGATCAGTAGTTTCCAGGGGTCAAAGGGGAGGGACAGATGAATAGGCAGAGCTCAGAGGACATTTAGTGCAGTCACACTGTTCCATAGGACACTGCAATGGTGAATACAGGCCATCACACATCTGACAAGCCCACAGAATGTGCAGCAGCAAGAGTGAACTGCAATGTAAAGTATGGACTTTGGGTGGTGGTGATGTGTCGATGTAGGGTCATCGCCTGTAGAAATGCGTGACTGCAGTGTGGGAAGATGTCAGTGGGAGAGGCTGTGGGGTGTGGGTACAGGGGATGTACGGGCAATCTCTGTATCTTCTGCTCAATTTTGCTTTGAAAAATAAAGTTTATTTTTTTAAAATAGTTTTGTGTGATTTGGCTTGTCAGGAGAAACAGGACTCACCCCTCCTTGAAGCCTGGGCAGTGCCCACTTGCCCTGCTGTGAGGTGTGGAGCATGGCTCACTGGAGAGAGTGGTGCAGACAGCTGTGACCCACAGCAGTTGTGAGCTGTGACTGGATCATGTACAACTATAAATGACACAAGGGCTAAATAGTATGATTTACTGGAATCAATCTCATTCATAAACACTTATTTAAAATAAGTTAATCATTTTAGAATACAATTTATAAATAATATTTTCCAGTTTGGAATTAGTATGATCCAAAACATAGTTGGTGATTGTAATAACAGCAGTCCTGACACAGCTCCAGAAACATCTACTGGGGATCTCAACAGCCTGGCTCCTCATTTTATTTCTTTTTTTCTTTCTTTTTTCTTTTTCTTTTTATTTGTTTATCATTGTACAATGTAGTTGATTTTTCATAGTCCTTTACCAATTCTTTCCTTTCCTTCTGATATGTTACAATATTATGTCTATTGTTAGCATACATTAGCAAACAGACTTTTTAAGGAAAGGAAAAAGTTTAATTTATTTAAACACAATTTACTTTTTAAAACAACTCTGTAGTAATCATTATCAATTATTCAACTGAATCCAAACATTAATTGAGTCAAAGAATGAAAAAGGGCCACGAAGAGACATTGTCACGTCAATTCTTATAGATCATACATTTAAAATATCAATTCAACATTTTTTTTT
>NW_007731716.1:22761-29313 GCF_000696425.1 Galeopterus variegatus
GGGAATTATTCATAAAATTGGCTTCTCTACTATATGGAGGAATGGAAACTGAGAATAAAACCGTTATTTTATTATGCTGCTATAAATTTTTATGTAAACTGATGGATTTAACATTTTCATTGAAAAGATAACTAACTAGTCAGCTATATCTCGTGTTTCTCAGTCAGGGTCAGTTTATGTAGCGAGTTCATGAAAGGAAGAGGTGAGCCTGCCTTCCAGAAATGTAGCACAGAACCTTGACCTAAGCTGATGAAACAAACTTCTCATCCTGAACATCTCTGGTGCTGGTTTCCCCACACGTATTTTAACATCATGAATCAGTCAAGGGTTATTTTTGTTTTCATTTCCTTCCTTCTAAACAAATTGTTGCATTACAAGTTTGAGACGCACTGATCAAATTAATAAATCTATAAACAATTGTTTTTTTTCACTATCTCTGCACCCAGGATGTATTTTTTATTTGACTTTTAATATAATTAAAGAATATGCATCCACTCATAGTTAGCTTTAAATTTACAGACATGAACAAAAGATAGAAAATTTAAATCTTCTATTAATGCTTCAGGTTTAAACATATAATTTAACACCTTTTAAAAATGATCAATAAGTAATCCATTTATATAGTGCCATGCAATCTATTTCACAAAGAAGAATGATGTAATACAGCACCTCAATTTCCTTTTAGCTTGCAAGTCCTCCTCTTAAAATGTAAGTAGACACGCAGACAGACAGACAGACAGACATGAATACACAAACCACTATTTGTGGAAACTACCATAGCAATTTCCAGTAAACAGAGACCAATTTCTCTGTTGTATCTGGAAGGTTCTAGGAATGTGTGTCAGTCTGACCTTTTCCTCTAGTTCCCTGCATAGTTGGTCTTGGAACAAACTTCCATCTGTGTCATGGCCATAGTACTTCTGGTAGTATGGTTTATGAGGAAGATTTTTTAAGTGGGCTGCAGGCCTCTTTCCAGACTGAATATTAGAGTGTCAGAAGAATCCCACAGTGCACCCTGTCCTTCACTCTTCTGCCTACAAGGCCCACCTCAAGGCTCTTGCAGACGGCAGCTGAGGCTCCTCAGAGCCAGGGAGGGCAGGGACCACGGGGATCAGATGCACTATGGCATTGTATGTTAAGTGTGCCTTGGTAAAGGGACACACAAGGCAGTAAATGAGGAAAAGCTCAGAAAACAGCAATTTGTCCCTGTAACAGAGATTTTTTAAAATAATCAATGTATCAGCTTACTCAAACTGCATTTAAGGATGGGATGGGAAAGTGTGCCCATGAACATCCTTGGGTGTGTGTGTGTGTGTGTGTGTGTGTGTGTGTGTGTATGAATTTAGGAGTTACCGATACTTAATGGAGAATTTTTTGTCCTCTAAAATGAACTGGTTATGCATGAGAAGATAGACCTTCATTAATTAGTTGATCAACATGTTAGCCTGCAGTTCAGAATCAAAGCTTGATCTGGAATTGTAGATTGGAGTACTCTTTACATCAAATTAGTAAATAAAGTTGTGGAATTGGATTAGCTCACCAAATGAGCAAATATGGAGACCACCTGAAGAAAGCTACCTATGGGGACGCCTGAAAGCTTCACCAAGGAGGTGGCATCTGAACTGAGCATTGAAATACTGGCAATGTGTCAGTAGGCAGAGGTGTCAGAAAGAACATTTCTGGCAAAATACTCAAACGTGTGAGGATGTACTGAGTGTTCAAGGAACAGAAAATTACTATTTGGGAAGCACGTGGGCTTATATGGGGGCTGTATTCAAACATACTGGTGTAAGGTAGAATGAGGGAAAATACCCTATTGAGATACGTAGCTATTTAAAATTTGTATCTCATGCTATGATCAGTTAATAGAGAAAATAAAAATAAGAGGAAGAGAGGAGAACGGAGGGAAAACACAGGAGAATCATGAAAAAAGAGCTGGGTAGCAACAGGGAAAGAGAGACACCAGAGGGAAAGAGGAAACTAGGCCATGAGAAGGACGAGGCTGCAGGCGTTGGGGTGAGCGTGGGAGACCCGCGTGCTCTGCACCTTCAGCGTCTGCTGACCCGGGCCGCGCACTGCTGCTGCCAGCTCCAGGCTGGGCTCCAGCTCATCTCCACGCACTCTGAGGCGGTGACCCCATCAGAAGAAGCACGTCTGAAAGTCAGGTCTGGATCCTCCTCTACCAGCTCCTCATCCAATTCTTAACAGACTCAAAAGTTAGCTTGTTGCCTCCATGGCAGCCCGTCCTTCCCTCGTGAGAAAGAAATCTCAACCAAACTCCCCCAAAGAAAAATAATAATAATAATAATTTACCTCCCTACTGTAGCTGGTCAAGGATAAGTATTGTTTCCGTTTAAATGAATCTATGACACATGAAGAGAAAAATCCACCGACAAATTATATAGATATTTTTCCTTTGTCATCAGCAGTCTCCTTTCTGGCCCTCCGGTTAAGGAGCTGGGGACTGGGGACTGGCATCGTGTGCCTCCTGCTGAGCCGGGCACCTCTGCTCACTGACCTGCAGCCCGGGAGTCCCTCCTGCTGAAATTGGTCACCTGGAGCCACAGTTTTTACCTCTGAATGTGTGTCATCTAAAGACTTTATTCACCTGATTCATTTGTGTTCTTGTGTTTCTCAAACTCACTCCCTTTGCAGTTAAGACCCAGAGAAGCAGATTTTTGCTGAACTGAATATACTGAATCATTACAACAGCTATTTTAATCAAAGATATGCTGGTGTAAGCAAGATACTGTGATTTTTTCTCTTTGTATGTCACAGATTAATTGAAATTATAGACATACTATTTTTGACTCAACAGTGTATAAACAAGGTAAAGTTTATACGTGGCACAAAAATGTTTCCTTGGATCATGTCTTTTATTCTCATAGTTTTAAGCTAATAGGTCTTTGTTGTACAACCTGGAAAACTGAAGTAAACCTTATGAATAACTCCAAAATTAGAGACTGTTTTATTTAAACTATTTTTCTCAAGAATGATTAACAGTGCACTGTATTTTAAAAACTATAAAATATTGTATGGTTCCCAGCATAAGAATTAATCTCATTTACTAAATACTGAACACATCTTTATCAAGATTACCAAGATTTATTAGAGTAAACACTGAGGTACAGAAGCCAAAGATCCTAGTCCCAATTCCACCGAGTAGTTCTCTGGACAACAGGAAGTCTGATAATCTCCCCACTCCTCTGAAATCTCAGTGTTTCTCTAAGGGATGCTATCGCATTTGGAGTGAGACGAAGCTCTCCTAGCCTACTAGGGTACATCTGGACTCCTGGGATGCTAAATTAGTGCCAGGCCAGCAGCCCTCCTAGTGGTTTTGTCCAACTACAAAAAAGTTCCCACACAGGTCCAGATTGCCTGGNGACACATGAAGAGAAAAATCCACCGACAAATTATATAGATATTTTTCCTTTGTCATCAGCACAGTCTCCTTTCTGGCCCTCCGGTTAAGGAGCTGGGGACTGGGGACTGGCATCGTGTGCCTCCTGCTGAGCCGGGCACCTCTGCTCGCTGACCTGCAGCCCGGGAGTCCCTCCTGCTGAAATTGGTCACCTGGAGCCACAGTTTTTACCTCTGAATGTGTGTCATCCAAAGACTTTATTCACCTGATTCATTTGTGTTCTTGTGTTTCCCAAACTCACTCCCTTTGCAGTTAAGACCCAGAGAAGCAGATCTTTGCTGAACTGAATATACTGAATCATTACAACAGCTATTTTAATCAAAGATATGCTGGTGTAAGCAAGA
Source organism: Galeopterus variegatus (assembly GCF_000696425.1). Classification (NCBI taxonomy): domain Eukaryota; kingdom Metazoa; phylum Chordata; class Mammalia; order Dermoptera; family Cynocephalidae; genus Galeopterus; species Galeopterus variegatus. Next base: position 26,527 of record NW_007731716.1, read on the forward strand.
TACTGTGATTTTTTTCTCTTTGTATGTCACAGATTAATTGAAATTATAGACATACTATTTTTGACTCAACAGTGTATAAACAAGGTAAAGTTTATACGTGGCACAAAAATGTTTCCTTGGATCATGTCTTTTATTCTCATAGTTTTAAGCTAATAGGTCTTTGTTGTACAACCTGGAAAACTGAAGTAAACCTTATGAATAACTCCAAAATTAGAGACTGTTTTATTTAAACTATTTTTCTCAAGAATGATTAACAGTGCACTGTATTTTAAAAACTATAAAATATTGTATGGTTCCCAGCATAAGAATTAATCTCATTTACTAAATACTGAACACATCTTTATCAAGATTACCAAGATTTATTAGAGTAAACACTGAGGTACAGAAGCCAAAGATCCTAGTCCCAATTCCACCGAGTAGTTCTCTGGACAACAGGAAGTCTGATAATCTCCCCACTCCTCTGAAATCTCAGTGTTTCTCTAAGGGATGCTATCACATTTGGAGTGAGACGAAGCTCTCCTAGCCTACTAGGGTACATCTGGACTCCTGGGATGCTAAATTAGTGCCAGGCCAGTAGCCCTCCTAGTGGTTTTGTCCAACTACAAAAAAGTTCCCACACAGGTCCAGATTGCCTGGGGCAGGAGCCTTTTGACAACCAGTAGATCATCTTTAAAGTCCCTTCCTGCACGGACATTAAACAATTGCTGTGTGTGTTTCTTTTTTAACATTGCTTGGCACACGCTTTGTAAGTCATTATCTTGAAGTCTACACTTGGAACGAAGCAGAAAAAAATAACACATCTAGTCTGGTTTGCTTGCACACAATTAACCTTGCATTTCACACCAATTACAAATGCTTAGTTACAATTGCAACAACCCACCCATCTCTCGTGGGTGAAAGTTTCATATTTCTCCTGACAAGCTATTTCTCAAGCAACATCTTCCACTTAAAACCCAATGGCAATATCATCTCTAACTTTTTAAACCACATTCCCAAATATGAAGGAATTAATTTCAATGCCACCTCTTTCCACAGGAGGCAGATTCCTCAGGCCAAAATGCAAAGTTTGGAGGCTTTTAGGATTGTGGATTGCTCCACCCTTTTGAACTAGGCTGGAGTGGGTGGGATGGTGTGAATTTTCTGAGTACTATCTAAGTTCCAGGCAACGAGCTAGAATCTCTGCATGTATTATCTCATTAGCCCTCCTAGTGGTTTTGTCCAACTACAAAAAAGTTCCCACACAGGTCCAGATTGCCTGGGGCAGGAGCCTTTTGACAACCAGTAGATCATCTTTAAAGTCCCTTCCTGCACGGACATTAAACAATTGCTGTGTGTGTTTCTTTTTTAACATTGCTTGGCACACGCTTTGTAAGTCATTATCTTGAAGTCTACACTTGGAACGAAGCAGAAAAAAATAACACATCTAGTCTGGTTTGCTTGCACACAATTAACCTTGCATTTCACACCAATTACAAATGCTTAGTTACAATTGCAACAACCCACCCATCTCTCGTGGGTGAAAGTTTCATATTTCTCCTGACAAGCTATTTCTCAAGCAACATCTTCCACTTAAAACCCAATGGCAATATCATCTCTAACTTTTTAAACCACATTCCCAAATATGAAGGAATTAATTTCAATGCCACCTCTTTCCACAGGAGGCAGATTCCTCAGGCCAAAATGCAAAGTTTGGAGGCTTTTAGGATTGTGGATTGCTCCACCCTTTTGAACTAGGCTGGAGTGGGTGGGATGGTGTGAATTTTCTGAGTACTATCTAAGTTCCAGGCAACGAGCTAGAATCTCTGCATGTATTATCTCATTGAAACCTCACAAATCAGCAAAGAATTCCCACAAATCTGCAAAGAATAGGAATAATAGAGAGATGTGAAATCTTTATGGTGTTATCTCATTCTGAATCTAGAAACTAGCAAGATAGGAGTTGGACAAACCCACAAAACTGGGAAGCCCATCCCCAGGAAGTTTACGTGTGTGTGTGTGCGCATATGTGTGTGTGTGTGTATTCATGTTATTTGGGATTATTGTGCTGCAAACCCACTGTTCTTATATATCGTAGTCTCTCTAGTTACTAGGGGAAGAAATTGCTTTCACAAATAATCTGATATTTCAGAAAGTTTATTTGGGTCTATTTGCCATAAGCCAATTTGTATTTTTCAAGATTCATGACCTTGTGAGAAGTTATTATTGTTGAATTTTAATGTGTTAAGCTTCTTACTGCTCTTTCCCATGTTCATCTATCTGTGTGGTGCATATATTCCCTGAAGGTCAGATTCCTGTGTGGTCTATATATTCCCTGAAGGTCAGATTTTGGACATTAACATGGCATCTATCCCATGTAGACCCTTCCAAAAATCAAACAAACAGAAAAACAAACAAATAAATCTTATATTTTATTACACTAACTTTTCAGTGGGATTTTCCTTCTATTTTCTCATCATCTTCTTGCAAATCCTTGAGAGAGAAAAAGGAGCTTTCAACCAAAAAACCTGTCCTGTCCAATTTAACCTGTAGTTGAATTACAAATTGGGATGCCAATTACAAAAAATAACCTTGGCACAGTGTTCCAGATACAACGCTTACTTTAAGGAAAAAAGCCATTGTATTTCTAATACCTAAAAGCTCACAAACTCTCTGGAATTCAATTCATCAGAAATCCCCAAATTGCACAGACATTAACTGTGGGCTTGTGCCCATGAGGGCAGCCAGACTGTCCCTGTTGTTGCTGAACGAATGTGTGGTTTTCCTACACGCGTTTCCCAAAACATAGCC